>NC_092872.1:89682386-89753994 GCF_028372415.1 Notamacropus eugenii
ATAAATGGTGTAGATTAAAGATAAACTAGGCAAGAATAAGGGTGGGAGGTACTATCACAGAGTCAGAAGATGGATTGTCTTGTCTGAGGAACAGCAAGAAAATCAGTGTCACAGGACTGTACAGTTCATGGAGGAAAGTAAGATATAAGAAGACTTGAAAGGCAGAAGAGAGCCAAGTTGTGAAGACTTTTGAAGCCAAAGTATTTTACATGTGATCCTACAGATGATAGTCACTAGAATTCAATGAGTAGGAGGGTAACATGGTCAGATGTGCATTTTAGGAAGATCAATTGGACATCTAAATGCAAGAGGGCTGGAGTGGAGTGATGCTTGAGATAGGAAGACCAACCAAGTTATTGCAATAGTCTGGGCAAGTTGATTGAGGCCTGCACCAGAATGGTGTCATTGTCAAAAAGAGGGAAGGGGAGTAGATTAAGGAGATGTTACAAAAGTAAAATCAATAGCAGTTGGCAACAAAATGGATATAGGGGAGAAGTTGAGAAAGAATGAGGAGTGGAAGACAATACATAGACTGTGAAGCTGGGTTATGGGGAGGGTGGTGGTTCCCTCAAAATTAGCAATCAAGTCAGGAAAAGAAGAGGGTTTGGGAAGAGTGTAATTAAGTTTGAGATATGTTGAGTTTGAGGTGTCTACAGAGTATCCAGCTTGAGACGTCCAAAGGCAATTGGATATTCAAGACTAGACTTCTGAAGGATAGGGCTTGATAAACAGATCTGAGAATCATATGCATAGAAATGATGACTGAATCTGTAGGAGCTGGTGAGATCACCAAGTGAGACAGAATAGAGGGAGAAAAGAAGAGGACCTAGGGCAGAGTCTTGGGGGACACCTGTGTTTGATGGTCATGACTTAGTTGAATATCTAGTAAAGGAGACTGACAGTGGTTAAACAGGTAGAAAGAAAACAAGGAAAGAGCAATGTCATGAAAACCTAGAGAGAAGGTAGTATGAAAGATAAGAGAGTGTTCAAGTGTCAAAGACTGCAAAGAAGCCAAGAAAGAATTAAGAACAAATTGATGTGGCAATTAAGAGATCATTGGTAATTTTAGGGAGAGTGGTTTCAGTTGAATGAGGCAGGAAGCTAGATTATAGAGTTAAGAAGAGAGTGAAAAGATAAAACATTGATTCTACAGAGCCTTCTCAAGGAATTTAGCCATGAAAGTTGTAGGAGAGGTTATAGGATAATAGCTATTGGGGACAGATCAAGTAAGCATATTTTGAGAATGAGGTAGACATGATTGTGTTAGTAGGCAGTAGGGAAGCAGCCAAGAGGCAGGGAAAGTTTGAAAATTAGTGAGAGATGAGGGATGATAGAGGGGACAATCTGCTGGAAAAGACTGTAAAGAAGGGGATCACTTGTGCATATAGAAGGGTTTGTCTTAGTAATGAAGTCATCCTCTTTAATGTGAGACAGGAGTGATGGAGGAGATAGCATATAAATTAGGAGTAGGCAATGATATGCTGGTAAATGTTTAATAACTAACTCTCTCAAAAGAAATCCTTATATGCATGACACACTTTTTAGTTTAATCTGCTTTGCTTTCTTAGGTCTAGACAAGCAAATCAAGTCCTGATTTGTAGTGTTTGCTAATTTCCAAAGTGTAAATGCCCACACTAAAAACTTAACAACTGGCTCTCTCAAGACCATTAGAATTGACCCCAGCACATCCTTGAAAGGAGAAAAGAGGGACCTTTTTGTGAATGATCTGAATTTTTTCAGTTAAATATGAGGCAAGGTTCTCAGCTGAGAGAGTAGGAAATTTGAGGAGGGAATGGAAAAATTTCACACAAATTGACATTATGATGGTCAAAATCATGCATCAAAAGTTCAATATCTGTCACAGACTGATGGATAACAATGCCCCATACAACAAATACAACCATGAAATAATCCTTGAGAATTCAACCAATAAGCTGTACTTGAATCAGAGAATTATCTCAGACCAATTAGCTGCCCACAGTGCTAGGATATAAAATTCACCAATAAATTCTTGAGAGCATTTTAATATATTTTGTTACACTAAATCTGCAAGTTGCATGAAACAAAATCTTTCAAAACATAGTAAATATTAGTAAGATAGAAATGACAAAATTTAACAACAGATTATACATATGAAGTCAAGGATGACAATGCAATTGTGAGCATGGGTGACTGAGAATGTTAGTGTCCTTGAGAGTAACTCGAAAGTTGTAGAAAGGGAAACAATTTAGGGGGAAATAAGTTCTACATTGAACATGTTGAGCTTGAGATGGCTATTGGTCATGCAGTTCTAGACGAACAAAAGAGTTGATGACAGGGGACTGGAGCTGGGGAGAGAGATTAAGAGCGAGCAGGGGCAAAATCTTCTGGAGAATACAGAGGGGGTGAAATCAAGAGGGTATATACAAGGGTTTGCCTTGGCAAGGGGAAAGGCCATTTCTTCATACAAGACTAGGATGAAGGAGGTGATTTTGAAGGAAGATGTCTGATTGATATGGGATAAGGAAGAGGGAAGAAGAGATTGAGGGGTGGGCAACCTGAGTCCTGGAGGCCACATGGGACCTTCTAGGTCCTTGGATGTGGCCTTTTGACTGAGTCCAAGTTTTACAGAACAAATTCTTTTATTAAGGGGATTTGTTCTCTGAAGTTTGGATTCATTCAAAGAACTGCCCTTGAGGACCCAGAGGGTCACATGCGCTTCGAGGCTACAGATTCCCCACCCCTAAAATAGATCTTGGGCGACCACATAAAAGTTTTCATTGCTGAATAAAGTGATGTCCTCAGCTGACAGGGTGAAGGAAGAGTGCCATAGTAGGCTTGAAGAATTTTAAAATTTTTAATAACAGCTACTATGAGTGGGATATCAAATAGATTAGGAAGGTATAAATGGATTTCATTGCTGCAATGAAAGTCCAGTTAAGATTATGTAGCATAAATTTGTATCAGATGCTATCAGCATGGTTCCATGAATTTTCTCCAGTCGTGCTTAACTACATGTGAATCAGCAGGAATAATCGAAGGATGGTGATGGTAAAGTGTGAAGAATTGTGGGTGATAAAAATCACCATCTCTGTGTATACCTAAAGTGGGAAAGTGGGTATTGGGAAGTAAGTAGATTGGGCAACTGGAAAGCTAAAGGAGTTGAATAATTATAAGCAGGTGAACAACGAAGTATGAGGGCAAAAGTTGTGTTAAAGAGTAAGTATGTGATCCAGTCACTGAATTCATTGAGGAAGGAAGCCTTAGAATAAAAGGACCTGAGACCTGTTAGCACTTTCACTTATTAGTAGGGTAAAGTGAATTACTAATACTCAGTGGTATCCTGCAAACCTGGAAGAACTTTACCCAAACTAGAATCTGGGGATTATTTTTTTCAGCAATTACAATGCTGCCCATTTAAAATCAAGAATTAGGCAAGTGAACTTCGGAATTTCATTCCAATAAATTTGGGTTTTATATTTAAGTTCTGTATCTGGGTTACTTTTCATTTTCTGATATGACCATTGATTTAACACAAAAGGGCCCCATTTAGAAGAGTATTTGTTGTTAAGTGGTGGAAAAGACTAATAAACTCTCCCAAACCTCAACTGCATTTTCTTACTAAGAATTCTTAACACAAATCACATCACAGGCTCAGACCAAAAATAATAGCAACACTTTAAAGGATATAATGTATTTGCTCTATTAAAACTGAGGCAATCACTAGCCTCTACAAGTGGATTTAGGAAACAGGACAAGAAAGGAAGCTGCTTTCTCTTAATTTATATCTTGTTCCTCTCACAACTCAAGGTTCCACCTACATCTTGCGCCCTACGTTGGCTCTACCTAAACCATCTGATACCATGATTAAAGGGAAAACCATAAAAACAAATCTCTTTGTTCATTATGTCTGGTCAGCTATATAACAAAATATAGATAAATAACCTATTAAATTGTCACTTCATATTAAAGAGAGTGTGATCTCAAGTGGAGCTAATGGAGGAAAAATGGTACCAAAAGAAAGTATGTTTGACAGATGCAATATGGATCCAGCTTATTGCTTCTAACCTTGCTACAGCAGGAGGCATGCCTATTCTGCAGGTTGGCTATGATTGTTTTAACTGGGCTTATGTGTTCCATTACTGTTCCTTGTGCTATTAAATTTAAATCACATGGAGAGTAAAGTGAGCAGAACGCAGGGAACAATTTATACAATAATAATAGCATTGTAAAGAAAAACAACTTTGAACGATTTAAGAACTATGTTCGATGCAATAACCCAACTCAATTCCAGAGGACCAGTAATGGATAATGCTACCCAATTCGTGAGCGAGATGATGGGTTCAAGGTGTAGAGTAAGCCATACATTTCAGACATGGCAAATGTGAGGATTTGCTTAGTTTGACAATGAATATTTGTTGCAAAGGGTTTGTTCTTTTTTTTCCTTTTTCAGCTGGGGGGTGTAGGATTGGAGAGAAGAGAAAGATTACCAATAGGGTTGCCAAAAGAAAGAGAAGAAGAAAAAGAGGGCCACTGAAGCATTTAAACAAATGCATCCAAGAAAATAAAAGGTAGCCCAGAAGAAAACACCAGCAGGCAGAAAAGCTTTGAAAGTCATGTGCTGAATTTACTACATACCTAAAAAGAAAATTGAGCTCCATATGATAAAGAGTCACAGTGTCTTGTATAGTCTTTTATTTCCTTTTTTGAATATATATGTAGAATGGTTAATTCCAAAATGATGATTATAGTGAGTGGTTAATTTCAGAATTCTTTTATAAAGGAAAAATGTGAAAATTATAATTCCTTTCTTGTTAAGAATGATGGTATTGTTGGAGTTCTTACCTTAAGGATTCAGACTCCCCCAAGGGGTTGTGTGCGTAAACCTAGAAGGGGTAAAAACTACATCTTTATTTTCACTAACCTTTGGGTTTATTTGTTTGTTTTTTTAGTAATCCTACATATTTTATTTTATAAATTTTAAAACATTATTTTGAGAAATGGTTCATAGGCTCACTGCACTGCCAAATGAGTCCACGACACAGAAATGCTTGATCTAGTCCAACTCTCCTCATCTTATAGATGAGAAAATAAAGGCCAAGAGGATAACAATGACTAGCCCAAGATCACACAAGGGAGGGATAGCATTAGAATTAAAACTAGAACCCTTTCTTACACCACTGTCCAGGGTTATTTCCACTCTGTCACTCTGACATTCATCCATAGCTTCAAGTTTATTATACTGACCTCATTCACAGAATTCTCCATAAATAACTGAATCAGCAGCCAATACAACCAAGTCAACAGATTAGTTTAAGAAATGAAAGGTAATTTCATTAGAGGTCAGATTCCCTCACAAATGAGTGTTAAACAGTACTGAGTATTGAATGTCTTTCCTTCCTTCACTTACTAACCCTAAATCATTTACTTCCTTATCTCTTCTATTTCCAACTCTTGGGGAGGCTGTGCTTGCTACAGAGGCTGAGAAGTATGGGGTTACATTAACTAGATGTTCAGACATCTCCCTGCAGGACCATGTGTGAACCATATGAATCATCCTCCTCAAAAAGTATTTATTAAGCCTTTCTTGCACGTGGCACTCTGTACTTTATACAATCTGCTACGATCCTCTTGTACAATCTGCTACGTTTCTGGATGCAGCTGCCTTCCAGTCATCTGGACAAGAACTAAACTGAACAGAAGTGAAATAATATCCTCATATACAAAACTCTTCTTGGTCCTGATACTTAATCATGTAACTTGATACCAGCCCCCAAAAGGAGAAGCAGAATTAGACAGAAGTGAACGCACGGATTGACATCTATTTATTTATAGTTTCAAAAATGATTGTCAACTGAAAAAATAAAATTGAATATTAAAAATAAGAAGACCTAAAAGTAATTTGTAAAGCAAGCAAACAAAAAATGTGTGGTTGTAACTACAATTGAGGACACAAAATAATTTTCAACTTGTGTTTCAGAATGTGTAATAGGAATCTCTGATTGGAAATAAATCCTAATGAATTTAAAATAATTAAGTGGTGCCCCTGGTTGTCATGTTTCCACATGGAAACAAGAGGAAGAGAGAGGGGGAGAAAGAGGGAAGGAGAGAGCAAGAGTACGGGGAGAGAGCGCTTTTGATCATAATAGTTTACATTTGTATACCACTTTACATCTGCTATCTAATGTCATCCTCACAATTATACTAGGAAGTAAGCAGTAAAAGTACTATTATTCCATTTTACATTTGAGAAAACTGAGGTCTGGGGAGGTTAAATGACACTCAAGGTTGCAGTTAGTAAATGGAAGAGCCAGCGCTGAAATCCAGCTCATAGGCTAATAGATTTAGAGTTGGGATGGAACCTTGGAGGTAATATTGTTCACACACACACACACACACACACACACCTTATTTTATAGAAAAGGAAACTGAGACCCAGAAAAATTTGCCCCAGGTGCCATAGATAGTAAGTGACAGAGCTGCGATTTTATCCTGGGTCATCAGACTTCAAATTCAGTTCCTCCTCTTCCTCCCCACTATATAATAATGCTTCTTGAATCCAAATTCTCAGACATCTTTCTCCTATACCATACTGTCTCTATTCCAGGAAATGAAAGAAACTCTAAGATGGACAAACTTGTAGCCAGTTGGAAGGGCCATTTCCCATCAGAGGACTGAAAAAACAAAAGGTTTTGTTTATAAGCAAACCAACGTGTACGGGCTTACTAAGTCACTTTCAATACTACCTTTGGGAAAGGTGCTTCTTTGAATGTTGAACATCTTCAGAATGGTGTTAGTCTATTTCTGTTCTGCAGTTCATCGCATTCAAAGCCCTGACCCAGGGACTCATGTAGGTCCCTTCACTCAATTTATAGAAAAGCCCAAAAGAGTCAGTGAGATCCTGCCCACCATTCACAGAATATTTGACTTAGAAGATAGTGTAGTATATGTGACAGTATCCTGTACTTAACACAGAAGCTATGCCATTTATCCATAGTGGTCTGGATAACCATGAACAAATGACTTAACTCTTCTCTGCCTCTTTAGAAAATAATGTTCCTAGTATCTGTATGCAAGCACAGGGATGTTGCACAGAAAGCATTACATAAATCATAGACAGACACTATAAAATATGAGCTATTATTATTATTAGGACATAAAATAATAATGCAAGGAAAATGGGGGGAAAGAGGAGGGCCATTCTCAAGAGGGAAACATTGGCAATCATCTCTATGATTTTCACATTTGCTAAAGAAATTTACATTATTAGGTTTTGTTGTTGAGTTGTTTTTCAGTAGTGTCCCACCCTTCAGGACCCTATTTGGGGTTTTCTCAGCAAAGATACTAGAGTGGTTTGCCATTTCTCCTTCCTTCCTTTATAACTGAGGAAACTGAGAAAAATAAGATTACATCACTTGTCCAAGGTCACATAGCTAGTAAGTGTATGAGGTTGGATTTGAACTCAAGAAGAGTCTTCCTGACTCCAGGCCCAGTACTCTATCTACTCTGCCACCTAGCCGCCCTGTATATTATTAGAACACAACCCAAATGATAGACTCAAAGAAACCTCAAAATGTTATTATACTCTCTCTCTCTCATAGATTTTTTTGAGCCAGAAAGATCCTTAGAAACCATCAGGTGCCACTCTTTAATTTTATAGATGAAGAAACTGGAAGGTGGGAAGTTATAAGACTTCCACTGATAATTACACTGTAGTAAGTGACGGAATAAAAATTTGAACTCAGGTCCTTTGATTCTAAATCTGGCAGTCTTTCCACATTGTTTCCATGACCTAGGTATTTAGCTCTCCACATGTATATGCTAAGCCTATAAGAAAGAGGCTCTATAACTCTTAGGAATATGTGACTAACTTAATTTTTCTTCTCCCCTTCCTTCTGTGTGTTGTTACATTCTCATTAGAATGGAAGCTCCTTGAAGGCAAAGACTCTTTCTTTTGCTTACATTCCTAACAGTATCATGCCTAGAATATAGCAAGCACTTAATACAGCTGTTACTTCCTACCTATGCAGTATCTCTTCCCATGCTGAGATAAAAATCCCGAATTTGCTTCCTCCTAGAGAAACAAGTATTTTGAGGCTATTTAGTATGTAAATTATCACAATAGTATACCCAAGAACTACCACCAAATAAATCTATTCCCCATTTCCTGGTGAATCCTAAACCCAAACCCTCCCCAAATAGCTTTCTTATAAAATATTCTGTATTTTCAACCATTCTTTTAAAAAATTGTTGATATGGATCCAATGGCTATGCTATGACTTAATGACTAAGAATGAATAAACATCTAACTGCCAACCAGATATCAAAATATATTTTTTAATTCAAATTGAGAAGCAGCATGCTTTAGGGGATAGTGCCACACTCAGATTCAAGAAGGCCTGAGTTCAAATTCTGTTTCTGGCACATAGTGGCAATGTAATGTTAGGCATCATTGAACTTTAAAGTTCCCTGAGAAGTGCCCTAAGACCATAAAGTGCCAATCAATTGCTGTTTTGCATTGACAAAAGAAGAATTCTTGCCAAGAGCAACGTGCCCTGATGAAATCACAGGTCTACAACACTAAATAAATAAATTGCATATCATCCAAATCGACAGTTTTGCAAAATGGGAAATATTGTAACTGCTTTAAGGAATTCACAACATCTGGAATATAAAAGTACAACTGCATCAGAATGAAAATATATTACACAACTCACAAAAACATATTTTGGCTAAAAAATGCTTTTTCTTTATTCATCTCTTCCAAGAATAATTCAGAAATATTCATCTGCCAGTCTCAAAAGTCTCTTGTTAGAAAACATGCAAATCACTAGAGTCTGGGCCAGGTATTTGTGCATCCTAAGAACTTTGAGGAATAACTGTAACATATGCAGTTTAACTTGTCACAAAATAAATACCTATATAGAGAAGAATTTCTGACATTAAATGTGCTGGGGATGGGGGAGAAATAAATTGTAATGTACTTTGTTGCAATCTCCCTCCTCCTTACTTGAACCCTGCTCTGTGTTATGTCCTGAAAAACTACCCACTGTGGATACTCCTAGGCCTGACTTAGCTGTTTCATATTGCTACAAGGAAAGAATACAGTTATAGATTTTTGTACGGGTTTGTGTTTTTGTTTTGTTTTGTTTTTTTGGTTTGTGTGTTTTGTTTTTGTTTGTTTCTTGTGGTATGGAACCTTCCTAATACATCTGATTCACCTCCTTTACAGCCATTCAGTGAAACAAATCCTTACCCCTACAAGTTTCAAAAGACAACTAGAATATTTAAGGGATTTTTTTGTTATTTTATTTTATTCTGGCATGTTAAACTATACTCACTGACTGGCTTCAAATGCAACCCACTCTTGCAGGCTAAGATTTTCCTGATTTGGGGAAGACAAGGAAGATGATGAGGTTTACGGCTATTTTGTAGCAATAAAACATAAAAAGAACAGAGAACAGTGTTTTGATGTTGCAATTGAGCAGACATAAAAGAAGAGAGACTAGTGTTTTGATGTCAAGATAGTGCTGTCAGAGACATTCACAAAGGGGGGCGATCATAGGAGCATCACTCGAGGGGGGGGGGGACTACGAGGAAGGGGGAGGCAGGAGGGGAAGGGAAGGAGAAGACTGAAGTTCTAATTTCTGTTTTTACTTGTCTTTTAACTCTTTCACTCTTCATGTCACCACACCAATTATGGGGAAACTCTTCATAAATGAGGTTTCTATAGCTCTGCATCTAAAATAGGCAATATTATGAACTGCAAAGACCATTAGAATGGGAGGCAGGAACCCCAGATGTTACTTCCAATTGTGGCACTAGCTAGTTTTATTTGGGATGTGTCACTTCCTATTTCTAGGTTTTGGTTCCCTAATCTACTAAAAGATAGCAAGCAAGAAAGAAAAACTTAAAGAGGGCAGTTAGGGTGGTACAATGGATAGAGTACTAGCCCTGGAGTCAGGAGGACCTAAGTTCAAATACAGCCTCAGACACTTGACACTTACTAGATGTGTGACCCTGGGTAAGTCACTCAACCACAATTGCCTTGCTTCCCCCCTGCCCAAAATATAGTATTTAGTATGCCAGTTATGACAACAGGAGTTGATCAAAAGATAACCACCAAGCGACTCTCTTTACCATCTCTCAGTATATCCTAAAACTCAAGTTCCCCCAAATCATTTTATGCTGAGAAATGTTGCTTTCTTAAATGTATTGATGCAAGTACAATGTTTGAGTAACATCTGGTGATTGTTGTTTTGTCTTTGTATCTCCAGTGTTTATTCAGTTCAATGCCTTTGATGTGGTAGGTACTCATAAAATGTTTATTGAAATTATATATTTTGGGGTCAGCACTTATCATTAAATTTTTTTTTTCAGTATCAGTAACTTTCGTAAGTCTCTATATATATATATGCTTAAATACTAGGGAAGAAAAATTCCAAAATAAACACTTACTAGAACATGGACCAGTATAATTTATTAAAATCTTTATTTTTCAGTAATAGTAATAGCTCACATTTCTATAGCACTTTGACAGGGTGCTTTTTGACATAACTAATACAAGGTATTGCAAGTATTGCATCTATTTTACAGATGAAGAAACAGGCTCAGAGGGGGTAAGTGATACGTTTCCAGGTCATCCATATAGACACTAAGGGGCAGAGTAATGGCTACAAGCCAGGCCTTCAGACTCCAAACTCAGTATTCTTTCCAATATACTAATATACCTCTTCAGTATATCATCTGCATATTAATTTCAGACAGCAAAGGATGTCTTCACATTTAGAGGGGCAAATTAATATTACTTGAACATTATTAATAGGAATTACACATATAAATCTATTTTCATGGGAAGACTCAGACCCATGCTAACCTACCACCTCCCTATCTCTCTATCCAACTGGAATTCCTTAATATTATACCTTACTCCACAATGACACCTGTTCTACTCTACTACCTCACTCTCAGTTTTAATTTTGGCTTAATCTTTCTAATCTCCTATCTCCATATCACCCTTAGGAATCTTTTATTTAGAAAGCTCTTGTGAATTTTATGGAAGGATATCTTGACTAAAGTATACAGAAAATCAACTTAGCTGGATGTGGTGACTTTAAACTATAATCTATGCTACTGGAGAAGACTGAGGCTGATGGGTTGCTTAAGCTTAAACTCAGGAATCCTCCATTGCAGTAGGTCTAAAGCTGATCAGCTTAAATCTGGCACCAATATGGTAAGCCCTGGGAAGTGAGGGGCCACCAGGCCTAAGGAGGGGCGAATTAGGTCAGATTCCCATGCCAATCAGTAGTGGGTGGGATTGGGCTCAAGAGTGGAAGGAAAGAAGGAAGGAAGGAAGGAAGGAAGGAAGGAAGGAAGGAAGGAAGGAAGGAAGGAAGGAAGGAAGGAAGGAAGGAAGGAAGGAAGGAAGGAAGGAAGGAAAGGAGGGAGAGAGGGAAGGAGGAAAGGAAGAAGGGAAGGAGGGAGGGAGTGAGGGAGGGAGGGAGTAACCAACTTAAAACCAATTCCTTGCCCATTTCTTTTTGTTCATTTGGGGAAGAGGAATAATAGAGCAGCTCCTACCAAAATCAGGATTTTAAAAGAAAATTCAGTAAGGAGTTCCTTATAAATTGGTAATGGGAACATACACCAAAGTGAAATGCAGAAAAGCAAGAGACACTTTAATCAGTAATAATTACTGTTTACATGGTGTGGCTCAAACACCATTTCAAGAACCTCAGCAGTTATTCTAAACATTGTTCTCAGTAGATATGCTTCCAGCTAGAAATAACTCCATGAGTAAATATGCCAGCTGACCTACATATATATGTATATAAATATACATACACATACACACACATACACACAGACTCACACACACATATGTGTGTGTGTGCTACTTTTCAAATATTGTCTGCCCTTCAAGATGATGTAAGTCCACTGAGAATCTGAGGTGATGAGTCAGGGATCATAAATTTCCTCCTCTATGCCAAGAAAATTTATACTGGATTACTCACAATGGTGAAAGTGAGGATGTTAGTTTTCAGCCAAATCCCAAAGACTTAAAACATTCAGGGCTTGGTGTCATAGGAAGATCTTGTGGTTTAAAAAAAGAAGAAAGAAATGAGCCGAGAATCCTAGAATGCCAGTTTTGAAGGGGACCTTTAAGATTATTCTGTCTGACCTCATAAATGATTCCATTACAGTGTCCCTGATAGATGGACATTCAGCCATTGCTCAAACATTTCTGGTGATAAGAATTTAATATCTAAGATTTAATCCATCAACAAGCAATTATTAGGCATCTACCATGCTAGGTACTATGATACTATGCTAGGTATTGAAGATATAAAGATGAAGATACAAAAACAAAACTGTCCTTATCTTCGTCAGGGTAACTACATGCACATATAAACAATAAATACAAGGAAGCCTATTCCCTTTCAAAAATCTCCAGTTATTTCTAAAAGTTATTTAAATTGACCCCCAAAATCCTGCTTCTTTATAATTTCCACCCATTTTTCTTAGTTCTGCTCTCCAAAACAGAAAAGTCTAATCATTCTCCCAAATAATAGCTTTTCAAAGATTTGCAGGCATTTTTTGTATCCCCTCTACATCTTCTCTAGTCTGGATTTGACCTTTGCAATCCCTGTTACTTGTCCTCATATGATACATTATCCAACATTCTGTACAGGAATATATGTTTTTCATCATTTTGCTTGTCTTTCTCTAGATGTGTTCCAATTAAAATGCATTATAACAAAACAATACAGGAGTTGTAGACAAGGGCACTGATGTTTTGTTTTATTTGTTTTTTACTTTTTGCCCCCCACATCACAATATTTGCTCAGAGTAATCTTTGCAGTCCAATATAATTCCCATCCTACAACTTCATGAGTAAAAAAAAAAAAACAAAAAACTGAATAAAAAGATATATACGTCTGCTTGTTAAATTTATCTTGTGATTTCAACTCTTACTTCCAGTCAGTTAATATCCTTTTTCTATTCTGGTTTCACCAAAGAGGAGATGGAGTGCATTGTTTAAACCTGCCGAGTGTCAAAAGTCTCTCAAATCTGAAACATCATACTTGAACTCCTTAGTTTTGTAACATTAAGTAGAAAAGGTAGAATGGTGTAAAGAAAATAGCCTGGACGGAGGATAAGGAGACCAAAATTCTAATTTCAAATTTGTCAGGAACAAACTGCATGACCATCCTTCTAGGGCTCAGTTTCCTCATCTGCAAAATGGGTAGGGGTAATAGGTCTTCATGCCTTACCAACTTACCTTGCAGGCAAGTATTGTGAAGTTTAAAATGAGATAATATATAGGAAACTGTTCAAAAATTGTCAAGTGTTTATCTATCTTTGCACATCCAACCAGTTACCTAAACAGTCTACCTTCACAATATCTCTTATTTCTATCCCCTTTTCTATTTTCATTTTCACACCTGTCCCCTCCTTCCACTATTCTCAATTTATTTTTCATACCACAACTAAAACAATCCTTATGAATAGATCTAATCATGGTTGTGCAGTGGATGGCGGGAATCAGGAAGATGTATCTTTCTCAGTTCAAATCTGGCCTCAAACACTCACTAGCTGTGTGACCCAGAGGAAGTCACTTAACCCTGTTTGCCTCAGTTTCCTCATCTGTAAAATGAACTGGAGAAGAAGACGGCAAACTACTCTAGTATCTTTGCTAAGATAGCCCAAAAAAGGATCATGGAGAGTGGGATACAACTGAAAACAATGGAACAACAACAGTTGTGTCACTCCTCACCTCAATAATCTTCAGTGCCTCCCTATTGCCTACTGAATAAAGTTCAAATTTCTCTCCTAGGCATTTGAGGCACCATTGTACATTTTCTTTATCTCATGTACTTTCACCCAGTGAAGCTACGTGCCACAATGGCTAGAGCACTAGGCTCGGAGTCAGGAAGAACTAAATCCAAATTCAGCCTCAGACACTTGTTAGCTCTGTAACCCTGGCCAAGTCACAATCTGTTTGCTTCTGTTTCTTCAACTGTAAAATGGGAATAATAATAGCACCTACCTTATACAGAGTTGTTGTTACAAGGATCAAATGAGATAACATTTGTGAGGTAGATAGATAGACAGACAGACAGACAGACAGACAGACAGACAGACAGACAGACAGACAGATAGATAGATAGATAGATAGATAGATAGATAGATAGACAGATAAAAGCACTTACCACAATCCTTGATGCAGAGTAGGCCCTATATAAATGCTTCTTCCCTCCCCTCTCCCCAGACTACCTTCTATTGTCTAGTGGAATGCCCCTATTCTCTGTTGCCTATATGTGAAATGCATTCTCAGACTTTCATAGCTTTGTTCACATACCGTCCTATGACTGGAATGCCTTTCCCCACCTCTTCTACTCATCATTTACCAGATCATATGACCTTTAAAGACCAACTCAAAAGGTAACCTTCTCCATGAAGCCTTCCTTGATCACCCTGATTTATTTCCCCAAAAGTTTCACATAGTACTTTGTTTTACACATCTCTAATATACTTATCTGTTAATATTTTACTTTTTTGCAATAGTCATTTTTAAAAATTTATTATTATGCAGCATGGCATGAAGAACAGAAGGCTAGCCTCTGAGTCAGGAAGATGTGATCCTGTCTTGGTCACATATTTATATGACACACACAGTTAAGTCATTTGATCTTTTAGTGCCCCAGGAAATGCTCTACATGGAAGAGTCCTCACTCTTCATCAGTTGTTTCTCACATTCATGAAACTATAGATGCATTTTTTAATTGCAATTAAAGTCAAGAATATGTTTCTTTTTTACACCTAACAAACTCCACAAGAGTCAATAAATATCTGATGTATTATAAAGGTAAGGTATCATAGAGAGCTGGATCTCGAATTAGGAAGATTTGTGTTCAAATTCAGCTTCAGACACTACCTGTGTGAGCCTCAGCAACTCACTTAACCTTTTTCAGCCTCAGTTTCCTCATCCGTTAAATGAAAATAATACCCCAACCTCCTAGGGTTGTTATAAGGATAAAATGAAATATTTGTAAAGCACTTTGCAAACCATAAGGTGCTATATAAATGGTAGTTTTTAATTAATTCAAATCCTAAAGATAACTTTTCCCCTGTGATTCCAACTCAAATCAATCCTCTATTTTAGGAGCTACTTTAAAAGATATAGAAATGGTACTCTAATTCTTAAGAAACTAAAGCTTTTGTTTTTTTTTTTTAATTATCCCAGGTAATATATTTGAATCTATGGCTTTACAGACCATTGTGTTTTGGGGAAACGTTGCCAATTTCTTTACCCATGAAATCACAATATTATTCTTAGAGTCATGGGATTTTTGAACTAGAAGGAGCTTTAGACACCATCTGGCCCAACTCTCTAATTTTGAAGATGAGGAAACTGAGCCCCACAGAAGTGAAATGACGTGGCTGAAGTTAGAGGAATGATTAGTAGCAGATCCAAGAATAATATTCAGATCTCCCAAATCTCAAGTCAGGTTCCTCCCCTTCTCCCACTAAACCATGTTATCTCTAGCACTTAATATACATATTAAAGAACCATGTTTATGGAGGTCAGTTGATTGTTTTCCTTCTATGGTCCCTTTTTTTTTACATTACAGAGGCAAAATCATGATGGACTTAAACAAAGACCCGCTTGAAAATTCTTCTTTCTCTCCAAAAGTTTAAAGAGACTTAAAGATAGAGGCCTAGCTAGCTGGTAGTCCCCACTCCAACAATAATTCCATTGATGTCTTTGTGGAGGAAAATGTGTTGTTACAGTTGATAAAATGTATGTAAAGAGTCAGGAGATAATGGAAAAGAAATACAGTCTAGGGATCTCCCAAACCAGCCAGTCAATTGATGACCAGTGTATGAGGGATTTCCCAGATCTTGATAAGAACTCCCAGAATAAGTGATTGATTTAGTTGGTGGCTGTGGAGACTGAGGTCTCCACAGATGTTGAAAGTAAAACCCAGGTTTATAAGGCCATGACTGAGGTCATGAGGAAAAGGCTATGATGGCATTCGGTCTTCTTCTCAGAGAGGCTTGAAGATAGAGGCCAAGTCAGCCAGTAGTCCCATTCTATTAATGTCTTTGTGGGGGAGAGAATGTGTTGTTCCAACTAATAAGAAAATTATGTAAAGTGTCAAATATTCATATGGGGCTATGGGAGTGTTTGAAGGCAGGAAGACTTGAATTCAAATCCTGTCTCTAAGACTTATTAGAGTGTTGTGAGCCACAGCAAGTCATTTAACATCTTTCAGTCTCAGAAGTCTTATCTGTAAGAAGGTAATAATAACAATACAAAAAATGGCAACTTCATATAGTTGTTGTGAGGTTCAAAAGAGATGCCATATGCAAAGTACTTTGAAAACCTTTAAGCATTCAGTAAATGCTAGTTATTATTGTCATTATTGTTACTTGAGGGTTAGTATAACTTAGTGGGTTATGAGCTGAGTTCAAGTCGTGACTCTATAAATTACTGGCTATGTGACCCTGGGAAAGTCTCTTATCCTTTTGGTGAATTCAGACAACTTTCTAAGACTATTAGTTAGCAATCAGTTGTGAGATATAGATAGATAGATAGATAGATAGATAGATAGATAGATAGATAGATAGATAGATAGAGATATGCGCATATGTGTGTGCATGTATATATACACACATATACACATATACGTACATATATACATATACGAATATATACATAGATATATATTTTTCCCCAATTACACACTAAAACAATTTTTAACATTATTTTAAAGTTTTGAGTTCCAAACTCTAATCCTCCTTACAACAAACTGCTGATCTGCACTGATGGAGCGAGTTTCAGCACCAGAAGTTCACTACACCGATGCAACCATGGATCTAGACCAAAAATGAAAGTGCTATGTAAAAGACAATTGTTATTATTATCCCAACCATTCTGGTCCTATTTTTCTGACATCTGGTCCTGTTGCTTTCATAGTACCTGAACCCCAACCCTGACATTAAAATTTTACAAAAGATCTCTAGAGTCAAAAATTCACAATAATGTCAAAATCTCACTTAGTGAAGAACTGACGATTATGATTTGTGCTAGGAGATGTAATGGATAGAGTGCCAAACCTGAAATCAGGAAGACTCATCATCCTAAATTAAAATCCTGGCTTGGACATTTGCTAGCTGTGTGATCTTGGTCAAGTCACTTAACCTATTCACCTCAGTTTTCTCATCTGTAAAATGAGCTGGAGAAGAAAATGGCAAGCCACTCCAGTGTCTTCACCAAGAAAAATCCAAATGGGGTCACAAAGAGTCAGATATGACTGAACAACAAAAATGTGCTGCTACTTGGTCAAGCTGTTTACAGAATATCTCCTGTATGTAAGCCTGGTATCTTGATGGCTGGATTTTAAGATTCTCATTTTTCTTCAGAGGCATTTCCCCAAAGTTGGGCTGGCCCTGACCAGTGGAAAGAGTATTGATTCTGGAATTGGAATCAGGGGACTCCAACTGTTAAGCTTTATTACCTTTGTGACCTCGAGCAAGTTATTTACTCTCCATGGGCCTCGGTTTTCTGCTCTGTAAAGTGAGAGAGTTGGGCTAGATGTGTGGTCTTTCAGTTTTAAATCTTTAAATCCTATGATCCCATAATGTACCTTTAGTAGTAAATTCATAGAACAGCCCTTTGAAGATGGTCAGTTATATCTCCCCTGGACAGAAGGAAAAATTAAGTACAAATATATTAAATTAGTTAAAATTTGTGGAACTACTGCCTTACAGAATTCATGGTACTCTGTGACATGTGACATGGTTAAAACCAGGACAGACCATTAATGACCATTAATGGACTTCCTGGCATCTAAACATACACAACTCACTTTGCCCACAGGCTTTGCTCTCTCCCTGGGAGTGGTATTGAGTATGCAGTGAAATGACTGACCCCTACATGTCTTTGTTATGGGCCATTTCACAACTGTTCCCAAATTAATTAAGACTCTTCCTGCTGAGCCAGGACAACCTAAGCTAAGCTCCGAAAAATTGCTTCTATGACCAGCAGCACCCTTTTTCTCCCTAAACTAGTTACCAGAAAAATTACCCTTTGATAAAAGCAGCAATTAACAATTTACCAATTGCCAAAAAAATAGTCTTTTGACCTCATCATCATTACCCCGCACAGGTTTATCAGAATTTCATTCTTCCTTAAGCCAGTCAACGTGATTGTCCATTCTTTCTCTTTTTCTTGTATGACTTCTCATATCATCTCTTTTTTTCTGTTATTTAGCCAGATCTTCAATTCTAGTTACAGCACAACCAACCTACCTCAACTTTTTCTTTCGTTTCCCTTCCCCTCCCTCTCTTCCTCCATTAATCCACCAAAAACCTTTCCCCTTTTATTCCAGAGATTTCACACCAAGCTTTCTCCCCTTTTTGAATTCCAAGTCTTTAATTTTTAACCTCACAAACTCCACTACAGAACATTTAATTATTAGGATCTCCTCTCTCCCTCACCCACCTTTCCCATACTGGTCTGTACACATTTTGGGACTGATCAGCATTGGTTGATTGGAATTGTTTGAGCATATGGGCTTTGTTATGTCTTCAGTATTTTTTCCCCTCAAAGGAGCAAGAGATCAGGGGCATTCATGCGGAACATACAGCTAGGTTCCTATTAGTGTGAATAATAAATCCCCTGAAGTAGTCACGTGTATTTGTATTCTCACATTATTTGAAGTTATAATTATGCAAAATACAGTCAATGGTTCCAACCGAATGGAAATATGTAATGCAAATTCAAATAATGTGACCACTTCATGGTATTCATAATTTGTACTAATTAGGACCTAACTGCATATATATCCATTTTACCTGTTAACTAAGTTATCTTCTACTCTTATAAACCAGTGCACTTTTATATAATTAATTCAGAAGTGAAAATAATTATTCTAGACATAATTCTGGGCTTTACCAGATAAGTCTTGCCTAAGGTGAAGATAGCTTTTCTCAGTGTAGAAAGATCTGAATTTGAGACATGATCTATAACTTAGACAGTCACTATTCTTTTATACTGTCACCTACCAAAGAAGTGAGTTTATAAATTATGTATTTTATAAAATTGGTTTCACAGCCAACTCCCCAAAGTTCCATTTTCCTCTACAGCATATGGAACTTAAATATTCTACTATCTTCTAAATGAAAGAATCGGTACTTTTCAAGTCACCTGCATGAAAGACTAATGTAATAAAGAAAAGTTAATGTCCCATAGGACCTCCTTTGTGTTCAGATAATCCTAGGTTTCTCTCTACTTGAAACCACTGCATGAAAGTGGTTGTATGCTCACCACCTCTCTCTCACTGTCTCCAACTTTTTTCAACCTTTTTCATTCCCAGGGCCTGTTTTCTACTCCCTAATTTTTTCTCATCTTGGTACCTCCTATATGCTCTCCAGTATCCCCATCATTCCCCATACTTGGGTCAATCATACTTTGATCTTTTCAAGGTTAACTGTCAAATATTTCCAACATCTTGGACTCCAGTCATTTACTTTGCTAATCTCTCAGTCTTCTCCTGAGTATCTCCCCAGTGGGAGCTTTAGCTAATTCTATTCTGTTTCTCTTTCTACTCTTGGATTTCCATTTTTCTTCCATAGACATTGCCTAGGATTATCTCCTCTCTATGTTCTTTCAAGGAAGATTGGATCTGTTCCTTCACCAAAGATCTGCATTGCCGCATCTCTATGTCCTACATCTTGGAAAAGAGTAAAATAAAATTGGAGGCCATACAAGTCATAAGGACAATACTCAAATATCCTCTGGAGATAGCCCACCCTATAATGTATTATAAATGAATATTTAATAGGTTATTTCTTCAGTGCATTAAAAAAAAACAGTACTCTGGTGGCCTAAAAGAATTAATATAGTCTCCAAAGGTATTGTAAGCAGTTGCTGAGGCAAAAGGAGAATATGGTTTGATGTATATGAAATTGCCTTGAGAGTTTGAAAAGAAAAGTACTATTTAAATCTCAAAGGTTATTTTATTACATCTCTTCTTGTCTAAGGAAGGAGAAGATCACTGTTGGTAACAAGTAAATTAATATTTCATTGTCCTATCTCATGTTTCACAAGTTCTCTGATCCCAGTGGAGTGGGACATGAATTCAAATATCTCCGGTAGTGTGTTCTTTCAATTTCTGTCCCTCAGCCTGATGCTCTGTCCCTTTTTTTTTCTAGGACTTCTCAGATCAGTTTCCTTTCTCTATCCGCATTAACCAAGTCCCCAAGGTTGGTTATACCATAACCATTTTGCTCCAACATTCTCTCTACTCTTCCATTGTCATCCTCTCCCTCACCAATCCACCACAAAGCTTCTTCTTGTCAAACAGATACCTTCACATCAATCCTGCCCCTCTTTCCCAAGTCCAATGTGTTCTTCATCTTCAACCTCACATTGCATTGTGGACATTGCATTCTTTCAGCACCTAGTAGCCAGTTCGGGGACTACAGTATGTATTTTCCATTCACATTGTATAAAATCATCCCAATCTTTAATTTTCAAAAATACCCTCTCCCTAATTTCCAGGCCCAATGTTTTCAATTCAGACCTCTACTCAAGAGCTATCTTTCTAGTGAAACTGTAGTAAGACAAGTATTTTCACCAACTTCTGAAAAGAAAAAAAGTTATTGGTAGGGGGGGTGATAAAATTAAAGTCAACTCTTGTGTCCCTTTCATATCCACTGAGAGGGAGAAGCTGGAGGACAGACCTATCTGCTTTATCCCATGTGCAGCAATCAATATCCTGTGGCAGTTACCCAATGTCCACTCAACCTGAGAGATCAATGAAAGACAACACTGGTCTTTATCTCATTCTGAGCCTCTCCAGCTGAATCCCCAGACAGAATCCTCCACACACTCTCCCTCCCCTTATCGAACTTCAATGGTGTGGGCAGCCATCCCACCCCATGAAGTTCTCTTTATCATTCCTAGCCCACTCACCCCCATTACCTTATCAGCCATGATCATGGAGGCACCACCATGGATCCCCAGGATGGGGATGAAGGTCTGGGAGGAGATAAAATCCAAGATCTGTGCGATTGCTTCCTGGTCCGTGTCATCCCCAAACACTAGCCCATGGATGCGGGCGCCAGACATGAGGTCGCAGACATGGGTGATGAGACTCTTGGGGTCTGTAAGGTTGACCAGCATGGCCACCACATTCACGTCGAGCGCTAGCTCACTTGCCAGTTCCCGGCCCCACAGGCTACGGATGTCCCGCTCTGTCACATCGTGGCTCCGGCCCAGAAGCACCGCGATGTTCAACGCCGGGGGCCCCTTCTCCGCGCGAGCTCGTGCCGGACTCCGCCACACCAGCAGAGCCGGCAGCACCAGCAACGCCCAGTAGCCCAGTCTGCCCATGGTCGCCAGCTGCGATCCCTGCAGGAGAGGGCGCACGCAGATGAGGACCCCCAGCTCAAGGAAAGCTACATGCCCAGACTGCCACAAACTTCATTCTCCACAAACCAGGGCAGGACCCGAGCCTGTCGTTCCCCTACCCAGAAGGGGAGATCCTCTGGAAATAAAACTCAGCTTCGAAGCTCAACGTGGTCCTACTTGTAGAGTGAAATATCACACACACACACACACACACACACACACACACACACACACTTTGCACTTCTAGTCTGGAATGAAGGCACGCGTCGTGTTGCTGCGGAGGAGAGGGAGCTATAAACTCTTCTCCCACCACTACCCCTTCAATGCAGTGCATACGAGACCCGCGTGCGAAGCAGTTACTGAAGCAAAGGTCCCCCTTGCTCCAAGAGAGAAGAAAAGTCCCCAGTGAACCAGTAGTGAAAAAGGGCAAGGAGCTGTCCAGAGTTAGAAGAATGCCTTGATAAAAGACTTAGGAATCTACTGGACCAATATCCCTCAGTGACTCCAGAATAGAGCAAAGCTCATTCCTCTCCAACGGCCTTCTCTGATCCCTCACTGTTCTGGGGGCGTTGATGGGCAGAGAGAACAATTGCAGGGCAGCATGGCAAGGGGTGGAGGGGAGGAAGAGGAAAGAGGGAGCTTTCATCAGGTTTGATGCTACTGCAAAGTCTTATTGCCATACATGAGTGCGGGTCTGCCTATGGGGCAGATGCTAAGAAATGTGGGGAAGCAATCAGTCCCAGCCATATTCCTTCAGATTCACACCCACTCAGACCCAAGCAGTTTGGCGCACAGCCGCATTCACCTGTATGCATCCGCATACACGTCCCATGCAGACAGGGGATCGAGCACCACAAACAGACATAGCTCTACCGAAGCACAGAGCTCAATATTCAGGTGCACACGCAAGTTCTACACATGAATGTAGTGCACACCGGAGCTCACGCGTGCATGCACACAGGGAAACACGTGTGTGCACACGCCCATGAACACGCACACACCCATGCGTACACAGCCACGCGTCCCCTCACCAGGGCTGCGGAGCCCTGCGAAGTTCATCTTTAACTCTATAGAGCCTCTGGCTTCTGGCGAGTCCCTGCGTCCCCACGCGGAGGGTAGGCGCAGAGAGCAGGGCAGCAGCGCCTCCTGGCGGCCACACGTCCCTCTTCCCGCGGTTCTCTTCTTCTCGCTCTCCCCACCTTTTTTTTTTCCCCCTCTCTCCCCCAACCCTGCGGTCCCCAGCTCCCCCGCCGGGACGTACCAGGATCGCCGGAGAAGGTCGAGGCTGCGGTGGGGCGCGCTGCGCAGTCGAGCATTTCGGCCGCCTCAGCAGCAGCCGAGGTTAGGGGGCTCTCCCATCCTGCCACCCCAGCGCACTCCCCTGGCCGTCCGGCGCTGCCCGCATAGCCCCCACTGGAGGCGGCTATCCCAGCCGGAGGTTTTGCAGCAGGGCTCTGACGAGGTAGGAGAGAGAAACGGAAAAGATAAATCCAACCTGGGGGTTGTGCGTAAAATGTACAGACACATGCATATGAAAAGCTTGACCTTAAAGAGGAGCCAAGCTCGGCTCCCATTGATATACCCAAATGTGGCTCAGACGCTACCACCCGGCAGTGCTGACAGCAACATTAGGGAAGTCGTACTCTGCTGAGCCCGGGGGCTGAGGGACGTGGAGTTATCCAGTTCCCACCTCCTGTCCATTCTGAAAAAGCAAATTCGGCTTTCAATGCAACCCTCCCCTCACCCGTCTGCTATAGCTAGGAGTTGTGCGTCGGGGAGCCACCAAGTTCAAGCAGAAGGGGAAGGAGAATAAGGGTTGAGGAGAGGGGAGACCTTTCTAATGAAACGAGGAGTAAGGACTGGGAAGGAAAAGAACAGAAAAGCAGTCCAGCAGTCCCGCTGTCCAAGAAAACAGCCGCTCTCCGTCCCTGTGGGCTTAATATCCCACATAGTGAATCCCTCTGTCAGTCCAGCCATTCTTCCCTTCCTATCCCCTCACCTTCCCCCAGCCCATGGGGAAAATAAAAAAATTGGTTCTGGATCTAAGTGCAAGCAGAGCTCCCTAGGTCCGTGCGCCCCTGCTCCGCTTCTCGTAGCAATACTCACCGCAGCCACCCTCCACATAGTTCCCAAAGGCAGCTCTTCCAAGTCATCTCCGGGGCTGAAAAACGCGGCCCCGCGGCTCCAGTTTTTAGTGCTCTCCGGTCCCCATAAGCCAGCCCGAGACCCCCCACCCCCAACCCCAGCCCCTATCTTTTTTCTCTTCTCTTTCCAGTGGCTAAACGTCCCCCTTAGAGTCTGTGCCCCGGGATTCCACGCTCTGCTTCTCTCTGGACAGGAGCAACGATGAGTCCTTGGTTATTCCAATACCACAGAGCTCTCTCTCCGCAGCCTAGCCTTTCGGGGCGCGCGCACCCGTGTGTGCGTGCGTGTGGGGCGGGGGGAGGAGATGGCAGGGGATCCCCGCGTTCTCTGTCAGAGGGCAGAGCCAAATGAGGAGGAGAGAAGAGTGGGAGAATCAGAAGGAGAGGCTGCTCTCAGCTTCCCCGCAGTCCAGCTCCACTTTCGGGTCCCAGCTCCCGATTCTCTGCTCCCAGCCCAGAATTAGAAGGGCGCGCCCGACTCGCTGCAATGCTTTCCAGCAATGGCAAAAAGGGGTCCCTGGACGTGCTCCGCACAGTCTTGGGAGGGGGCGGGCTCCCGCTCCCGCTCCTGCTGCTGCTTCTGCTCCCGCCACTGCCTCCGCCTAGGAGGAAGAAGGGGGCAGGTGCGCCCCCGCGCCAACTTGGGGGACTTATTCAGAGCTGGCTTCTTGGAGGGAATGCAGAAACCCAGCTCAAGACTGAGACTTTGGCAGAGGGAAGAGTACCTCTTCTCCCCCCACCTCTGCTTTCCCCTCCGATACACACACAGAGAATGCCACCTTCTCTTACTGAGAACATATCAGATCTGGCCCCCGCCCCAAAAGAAGAGAAGCCTTAGAGTGTGGTGACTAGGGTCTCTGAACCTTTGGCCCCAGGATCACCATAAGGAAGAGCTCTGGAAAGCCCAATCTCAACCTGATCTAGTGCTGTCCGTGGTACTGAAGCTACATTTCCTCTAGGTCTTCGACAAGGGTTCCTCCTGTTTTATGATGCGGCTGAAGAGGAATCAATTATTTAGAGCTCCAGGCTGCCAGTTCCTCCTAGTGCCTGGTGCTCGTTAGAGCATTCGTCCCTTTCTACGTACTCTCCCACACATACATATATATACATACATGATCCTCTATGCCGTTTTACAAAACCAGCTGTCTGTCCCGCCACCACACGTCCGCTTCCCTATCACCACCACCACCACCACCACCATCTCCTCCTGTACCTGAGCTCACCCCCCTGCAGGGGGCGGGAGCAGAAGGGCGGGAATGAGGCGGGCTTAAGAGGATAGTACCACCCACTTTCAGACTGAATTAGGAGGACTGGGAGGGAGAAAGGGTGAGAAGATTTGCCGGGGTGATTTGTAAGCCACACCAACTCGTAGCTGCCCCCCGAATTTTCTCTTTTGAGCTTCTAGAACATCTTCTGAAGGCAAAAGAAGCTGAGGAGCCTGAAGTTTGCAGATATGGTTGACAAATACACCAAACAGCCAAAATACAGAGACCGGAAACATGCCTATTAAACTTGCTGTGAAAATTTCCAACTTTAAGATTTGGAGCCTACACTGGAACTTACGAATCTCTGCCAGTCCCACCCGATGCACAACCCTCTTTTTGTCTGGACAAATAAATGCACAAATAGAAAAATAAATAGTTTCTTTTATCTTAAATTTCAAGTCAAGAAATTTCTGAGGCAAAGGATTTGGAGGGAAGTAATGGCCCTCCATCTCTGCATTCTAATTCAGCAAATGTTTATTACCTACTCACCATTGGTTAAGTCCCAAACCATTCAGAGATCAAGGAGAGGCAATTCCAGGTAAAGGAAGACAGGAAGGAACAGATTCTATCATGTCCCTCAAGCAGCTTACAGTTCAATATGGGAGATGAGACATATATAAATAAAACTATTGCAAATTAGAATGTGAAAAGTGGGCACTGTGGGAATTAACAAGAGATCCCAAGCGAGAATTCATTTTCTTACTTGTGCTTGTTGAAAGAAGGAGATGTCTGTTATGGCCTCATCCTGGTATCGTAGGTCCTAGCTCTTCAAAGGCAATGCCGGTGGAGGGTAAGTTTTGGCATATACCAGAGCAAGCTGGAAAGGTTTCCAGTAGAGTCTTAGTAATGGACTGTGTGTCTGTCTTCCCAGGTCCAGCTGGGCTAAAATTGGAGAGGCTCAGGAATAGAAGCTGGTCCCCAGGTGATGAGGAAACTTAACTTCTCTTCTCTTTAATTATGGTGATGGTGCTCGTGTGAATAAAAATTGCCCAAATAATGATATATTTCTGGATCATTAGGCTCATGACTGAGTATAGAGATCAAACTGGATCATACTTGGGATGTTATGTAATCTTTCTAACCATATCAAACTGATCATTTGTCAAAAAGTAGTCTCTGTAACACCAATATTTCCCCAATGGTCTTTTATAACCACTATTACAGGGTATTGTAGTTTTGGAAATTTTAAAATTACAAATGACACAGAGACCATGAAAAGATGCTCAATGGGTAGAATCTGGTTTTAAAGTGTTGTGAATGATGATTTTTGCATGAATGATGGTATCAAATGGCCAAGGGCATACTGCCCAGAAAAGGAGAAGAGAATAATCTAAGAGTCTATAAAGGGACAGCCTGAGGGGTCTCTTGATTCTCCCAAGACATTAAAAGAAAAAGAGAAAAGCCTCCAGGATGTTTCACAGATCTATAGAAAAATTGTGAGAAAACATGGACAAGAATTTCCCAGAATCAAAAGAAGTGGAAAAACTGGGATGTGCACCAGTAGGGGGAGTGCCCACATGGATGAAGTCATTCAGCCACTAAAGTAACATGATTATACATTGAGTTTCAGTCACTAAAGTGTTACTGTAATACCTTATCATAGTATATAGGGGAGTCCATTTTCAAAGGCTATGGGAGGTGAGTACAAGTTGTGGTGGGTCCTAGTAAGAAGTAAAGGCTTCAAGTACAGGTTGACTTATGGACTATATATCTTTCATTCAAAGGCCAACCATACCTAAATGTTAAGAGGTCCATGACTAAATTGATCACTAGATGACCAATGATTTTGGTGACCATGTCCCATGATGATTGTCTATTAAAGGTTTGAGAAGGTTTGATGGTCATCATTGTAGCGAGTAACCCCACAGAGAATCATCAAATCACAGAATTTGAACTTGGAAGGAAACTTAAATCAGGAATCTTTTGAAGTATATTGAATGAATAAATGAATGAATTCCTTAAGCCTTTTATACAAAAGAAAGAAAAGAGCAAGTAGGGATATAAGGAAGGTTCTAGTAACCTCAAGGACTAGAATGAGCTTCATTTCAGAGGTCACACTTATGCAGATCATTGAAGAAAGCTAGTATTTTTGTGAGGAAATTGTAAAAAGGAAGCTCATTCTGGGGATGGGGCACAGCTTGCACAAAGGCATACATACAGAAAATGGAATAGTGGTTAGTGGAACCAAGAAGAAGACTAGATTGCTGAGTGTGTGAAAGAGGGCAATGTACCCTAAGCCTGGAAAGGTAGACTGGAGCCAGATTATGAAGGACTTCAAAAGTCAAATGGAGGAGAGTGTTTTTTGTTCTAGTGGTAAGAGTTCTTAAAAATTCCTGAACTGTGGCATGGTCAGACCTGTGTTTTAGCAGTAACACTTAGGCAACTATGGAGGATGAGTCAAAGGTGAGAAGACCTGGAAGCAGGAAGAGAAGGGTCATAAGATCATGGAATCATACATCTAGCTCTGGACAGGACCTCAGAAAGCATCTCAACCAACCCCCTTCTCTTAAATATGAAGAGACTGAAGTCTAAGGAACTGAAATGACTTGACGAAAATCACATAGGCAGTAAGCAAATCTACCTCTAAAAGCATCACTCTTTTCATAGTAACATAGTAAAGATGAGGCACAATTTCTAATACTTACATTGTGCTTTAAGGTTTTTAAAGAAATTTGTTACATACGTTATCTCATTTTATTTTCACAACAATCCTTCGATGTCGATGTTATTCTTATAATTATTAATCTCCATTTTACAGATGAGAAAACTGAGCCTGAGAGAGGTTAATTGACTTGCCTGAGGTCATATAGCTAGGGCATTTTCAAGATAGAATTCACCAGCATCTTATCCATGATATCACCTCGAGTGGCGGGCATTTAAAAGGGAGACAGACTGATGCAAAATAAATTGTGGAGTCAGAATCCATAAGACTTGATGACTGGTTAGATATAAGGGGTTAGTGAGGATAAGATAATTTAATCAAGGGTTGCAAAGGTAACCAAAAGGATAGTTCCTTTCACAGCAATAGGGAAATTCAGAAGAAGGAAAGGCTTGAGGGGAAAAAATATGCTTTTGTTTTGGATTTATCAAGTTTATGATGTGGCAATCCATTCTGGGACACCCAGTATGCAATTGTTGGTGTGAGTTTGGAACTCAGGAGAGAGACTTGTGCTGCATATATAGATCTATGAGCAAATTGCATAGATATGATTCCTGAGCCCATAAGAGCTGATGAGATCATACCTAATACTTTATTAGTATCTCATTTTTATTTTGTATTGCAATTTTTATGTACATCTCACATCTCCTAATAGATTATAAGCCCTTTGAGGGAAGATGTTATCTTGTCTTCATACTTCCTTCAGTGATAGATAGAACAGCGTAGTGGATAGTGAGCTGGCAACGAAGTCAGAAAGACCTGGCCTCTGATCCTTCCTCTGATCCTTACTGGGTTATGTGACCCTGGGCAAGAAACTTAATCTCTCAGTGTTCTAGACAATTCTCCAAGTCTAAAACTGTACATTGCAGAAAAGATGCCTACATTTATTGGTACAGGGAATTTCCTCATCTGAGAGTTTCCCACATCAGTGAAATCACTGGTGTCCAGTTGATATCTAGCACATGCCTTGCACATAGTAAGTACTCAGTAAGTATGTTTGGATGAATATATGAATGAATTAGAAGATGCAGTTGAAAAAAAGAAAGCAATTCATAGTGACTATGCTGACAAAGATGTGGCTCAGGGAGTTACTGAATCAACTGTTATTCAGCCAATTTGGACCATTTGCCTACCAATCAATCACTTTGCCAAGTAGGTCAATTAAAGTAACTTGAATAATTTGTTGATTGGTCTGAATGAACAAACTGAATCAACCATGCTTATTCTAACTGATGACTCTGGTTAAAATAGCAAAATAGTAGCAAAAAGTTGGAAACAAAGAAGGTGCCCATTGACTGGGAAATGATTAAACAAATTGTGATTAAACAAAATATGGCTGTAATGAAATACTATTTTATGCCCTGAGAAATGATGGCTAGAAGAAATCAGAAAAACATAGGAAGATATGGGAACTTAGAAAAGAATGTAGACATAGGAACATAGATTCAGAGCTGGAAGAATCTTAGCATCAATGAGCTTAATTTCCTCATTTTATAGATGAGGAAACAGGTTCAAAGAGGATAAGTAACAGAGTTGGGATTAGTCCTCTGACTCAAAATCCCATGACCTTTCACTGCAGTAAAAAGAACCATGATCACAATAACAACTGACTGACTTCAATGACGTAAACAAACACAACACTAAGCCTTAGCCAGACTGAAATTCATTGCAATGACTACTCAGTACAGAAGAATAGATAATAAAACTCTTCACTTGGTAGAGGACTTGTGGACTAAAGGAGCAAAATGTTGCATTCACTCCCAGCCATTTTTAGTTAGTCTGTTTTCCTGAACTGCTTTATTTTGCTATAAGTGAGGATTCAATGGGGAGAGAAAAGAAGGCTGGATATATAGATCTATGAGTAATTTGCATAAATAAGCAAATATCTGGAGTCAGGAAGACCTGAGTTCAAATCCAGCCTCAAACACTTACTAGCTGCATGACTCTGGCCACATCACTTACCTCTGTTTACCTCAGTTTCCTCATGTACAAAATGAGATACAGAAGGAAATGGCAAACCACATCAAATTTTTTGCCAAGAAAACTTCAAATAGGGTCATGAAGGGTTGGACATGACTGAAACAACTTAACAACAATACAGTATATGTGTATATATGTATTACATAAAAGATAAATATACACACATATGTACACATATAATTTTGTGTGCATATATATACACACACATGGACATGACAGTGGTGTGAACAAAACTATCAGTAAAACAAAAAATAAAATTTAAAGTATCAAAGAAAAAAATGCCAAAACACTCAATTTGGTTGGGACATACAAGTGTCATGACTAGAAATACAATATCATCTAATAAATATCTTCAAGCTACAGATATAAATATATGTGTATGTACCCAAACCGCACTTTTGATTCTGTTTGTACTTTTAGTTTTTTCAAAGAATATTAGAAGTAGAATTATATAGAGGCAACAAAAATCAGAAATTTTTCCCAGATGGAAATATCCATATATTGAGGAAATGTTATTACATAAAATTAAATCAGTAGGAATATGGTATGTCCTGAGATCATTGGATCATAGAGTAAGAGTTGGAAAGAATCTTTTAGATCATCTAGTCCACTGAATATTTTATAAGTGAGGAAACTAAAGCCGAGTCACTAGTTCAACTTCACACTAAGAATGAGTAATAAAGATTGTATTCAAACCAAAGTCCCTTGACTTGAGAACTGGGTGGTACAGGGCTGGACCTAAAGTCAAGAAGACCTGAGTTCAAATTTGGACTCAAATAGTTACTGTGTGACCCTATGGTCTTAGAGGACCAAACCACACGCCTTTGTTATTCGCTTAGTGTGTGGATTGTGCTCCCAAAGTGTTAGAATCTCAAAGACACCAGTTGGCTGGGTTTGCAGAGAATATTAAATTGCAGATCAAAATCAAATGACTATCAGGGTTTTCCTTGCTCTTGGAGATGGATTTCTTCCATTCTAACCAGTTCCAGGCTAGAAATTTGAACTGTAGCATTTCCTCTATACCTTCTCATTTGTGTTCTGATTTCCTGGGGTGTTGTAGAGGAATCATCTCAAAGAATTCAGAATCAGACCACCTCTAATCCAAGCACAGGCATTTATTGAAGATTGATACCCCTCAGAAGCAGGCTAGGCTCCAAGAGGAACCAGCAACTTCAGAGAAAGCAAGATGAATGTTTTTATAGGTAAAGATGAAATTCTATAACATAAATTATGAATATTAAAAGGCAAGAGGGGTTTGTCAAAGGATCAGGTAATAGGGGAGGGTTTCCTTCTATGGTTCAGTAGTCAAACATTCTTGTCATGCTGCTTTCTAATTAGCTAGCTACTGTGGTCCTGTCTGGTCAAGATGAATAGTTAGGTATTGTGGTCCTGCCTTGGGCTAAATGGAAGATGTGATTTTGCTTGAGTGCAAGGAGACACCCGTTCAAATATGTGAATTGAATCTGGGGGCAGTGGTTAGCTAGGGTCAGTGGCTATATTGAGTCTGGGGGCCTGAGTTAAAGCCAGATTATGTGGTTAAATCAGGACATGCCTGCTGTTCAGTGGGGCCCATAAGAAAGTCAGAATCTTGGGGCTGGGGCAGCTTTATTAGGATTCTATTATTCGAACTTTCAATGTTAATGGCTTGGGCTGGGTAGCATGACTCCATTCTCTCAGACTCCAACTTTATTTTTATATCTTCACTCCACTCTCCTGTGCTCCTGACCTTTGTTGTTATTTCCTATGTCTGCTGTTCATCAGATTCAAAATTCCCCATTTCTAATTCCAACCTGACAATTTCCCCTGCTTCTCTCACCTACCAATTCTTGATTCCTCCCTAATGTTATATAAAAGTACTAATAAGTTGCACAGGTATAAACTATGTCGGACTGGTTACCATCTCAGGGAGGGGGTAGGGGACAGAGAGAGGGATGGATAGAATTTGGAACTTAAGACATTTTTAAATGGTTAAAAAATGTTTTAATGTGTAATGGGAAGAGATAAAATATTTTTTTTAAAAAAGTACTGGTCAGGACACGTGGATTGTGAACCTGACTTTGTCACTATTTGTCTGAGTGACCAAGATTCCAGGGGATTAATAATGAAGCATATTACCTACCAAAATTTGTTTTTCTTGACTATGCATATTTGTCACCAGGGTTTTGCTTTTCTTTGTGTGTTTTTTTTTTTTTCAAAAAAGGCAAGGTAAAGGAGGAGGAGGGGTTGGGAAAGGGTAACCAAAAAGGAAAGAAAAATAAATAATATTATTTAGGCTTTTTTTTTTTAATGTACAAAAGAGAATAGAAAGCCAGAACGAATCGCAGGAAAGCAGGACAGATTTCAAGGCTCTATTTTGAAAATCAGGTTGTACATAGTGGATTCACAGTTTCATGTTCCACTGCACATATGGAAATGCTCATTTTATTTGGTGTTAGTTAAATTCAAAATAAAAACAACAAAGATGATAAATTATCTGACTGACTCTGTACTATTTCTAGGTGCTAGGGATACAAATTCAAAAGTAAGACAGTCAGCCTTAAAATATCATTCATTCTACTGGCCACTTCCCCATTTTGAGATTGTTTCCCCTTCCAGAAAGTGAAAAGGCTGAACTAGACAACATTAAAGATGCACTTCACCTCCAAAACTTTATAAATCTGTGATTTGGTTGGATGTTCTTGGCATAGACTGACCTTTGACCCTAATTAACCTGCTATGATGTATAAGTAGGAAGGTGTAGAGCATCTTCTTTTGACACATGGAGCTGGAGGCAAACAACCCTTTCATACTTAAAAAGTGCTCATAAAAGCTGAAGACCTTACTTAAGGACACCAAAAACTTTTTAAAATGAAAATGCAAACAGAATCCAATTCATTGATTTACTAATTGTTTTTCCTTCTATTACCAAGTAGTTTTGTCTTTTATTATAACCAGCATTAGTGCATTCACTTGAAAAGATACCATACAGAACTTGTCCATCAATATGAATATCTGGGACACATAGTACAAATGGACAATGAATTGGGTCAAGATTTAAATGGGAGGAAGAAAATAGGATGGATTGTCTTAAAAAATTTACAAAGATCCTTGAAAGCTCTGATGTTTCCCTTTAAATAAAAGTCAAACTCTTTATTATGGCTTTGATGTATGGAACAAGACAATCTCCAAAGAAATGAAACTGCGTATCCCACAGAGGACAGTGGAGGGGTACTTGAGGGGTATGGTTAGGCTGAAATAAATAACCAATGAGAAACTTCAAGGAGTAGTAGAAAGGGATGTCACACTGAAAATTATTATAGAAAGAGAAGGTAGGCTGTTTATGCAGTAAAGGCCAGGGACAAGAGGGAGATAACACAAGTATTCTATTAGTACCCTCATAGTCTCAGGAGAAATGAAGGAAGCCCTCCAGGACTTTGGGTGGACCTTAAGTGATCATCTTTAAGAAAGAAAGAGACATGGGACTACAAATCAGTTGTAATCTACATTATTGGAATATCATTGAATCTACTAATAATGTGTTTGAACTTATGAAGGTATGATGGAGATAATGTTGCTCCCTTGAGTTTTCTAAGATATCGGGTGGGAATTAAGAAGGCAACATGGCATAGTGGGAAAGAGACCTGGACTAGCAAGCAAGCCCTGGATTCTTGTCCTGTCTGTGCCACTACCTAGCTGTGTGACCTCACAAAAGTCACTTCTATCCTCCAGACTTCAGTTGTCTTAAGTGTAAAATGAAGGGGTTTGAGTTGATAGTCTCTAAATTTCCCTCAAGCTTTAAAATTTATTCTCCTTTTTAGATTTAGAAACTATTATACTAGAGTCATGCTGTTTATATATTTTTTCAATTTGTTGTGGATACAAATATACACATATATGTCTTTGGAGAGTTGACAGATATGCTCCCATGATGTTCTCTCTTGCATTCTGTAGCATTCACCCTGGTGATAAGTGTTAAGACTCCTGTTAAAATCTGGGAGAAAAATCACAGAGAGAGTATAGAGAAAACTGACACCTTTTCCACAAATCCTGGGGAATTCCTACCTTGAAAATTGAAAACAGTCATTTTCATGCCAATAATATTAACTATATTAAAAATAATGTGTGCAAGAAGTGATATAAGGTGAAAATATTAAGAGATTCAAAAAGGATTTCATGAACATTCATGTGTGAGGTGCAAATGAACTGGTTTTGCATATCTGGAGATGAGTATAACAGAATAGTTACCTTATTCCCATATCTCTCTGAGGGCACTTCCCTCTCATCCTGTACCCATGATGGCAGATTGAGGTTCTTCAGGGGACAGTCATTAACAATAATTTCAGGCTTCTAGAGGAAATTCTGGGAAAGGATCTTCTAATTTTGTAGTGAATGAGCCCCCACGGGTGTGTTTGCTAATTACAAATCAACTAGCTGACTCAGGTATCTCCTTTTTTAACTAATTTTTTTGAAAATTTTTATTCTGAAATTAGCAAATATCAAGTAGGTTGACTCTTCACATATACAGAGTAGAACAGAAAAGGAGATTGTACATAAAACTGCAGGCCTTTATTATGTCTGCAGCTTACTTTTCTTTTTAAACATATAATAAAATCAACTCTATCACCAAGGCAATATTCACAGCACTGGTGGTGACTATGAATATGCCACCATAGTTCTCAATCACAAAGTATAAAAGACTCTCCATATAGAAAGCAGAAGAAAAACATTTATTTAGACACCAGAAAGTCAAATTTCAGAACCAGAAAGCTAAATTCTTCATAGTGACCAAGAAGTTAATAAACATGATCACCAAAGGGGATGAAGTCATTCCCAAGCCTCCCTCTCTCTGCTGGGGCCTCCTCACAAGTAAACATTCATGAGCTTAAGTCTTGCCATGCCTGGTGTCCTCTCTCCTCTGCCCAAGCCATGCTCACTCACTTTCTCCAGGTTTTGCTCCACCCTTTCTGTTCCACCCATTCAGTAAGCTCCTCCCACCACATATGATTTATTCTTCCAGGTGATTAAAGCAGGTCACATGGACTTATTAATGAATGAGAAAGATCTTTCCATTTAAATTGCTATTACATCAACTAATAACCATAGAATGCCAGTCCTGGAGTCAGAAAGACTTGAGTTCAAATCTAGCCTCAGACACTTACTAGCTAGCTCTGTGACCCTGGGCAAATCATTTAACCCTGTTTGCCTTGGTTTCTTCATCTATAGAGTGAGCTGAAGAAGGAAATCGCAAACTACCCCAGTATCTTTGCCAAGAAAACCTCAAATCAGTTCACAAAGAGTCAGACACAATTCAACAACAACAACAAAGCAGCTTTCACATCTGTGCTGACTGTCTTGCCTTCTTTATGGTCTTCTTTCTGTTCTTTTCTCTCCATTTCTCAAAAAGGTGCCTCAATAACTCTTTTTTTCTTTCTTTTTTTTATGCCATATTCCTCTTTCTCTTTGCTCTCTTGCTTTACCATATTTGAAAAGAAAAAGAAATGTAAAATATATACATAGTTGAGCAAAATAAATTCCCATATTGGTTGCATCCTAGAACGTTTATGTCATTTTTCATCTTAACTCAACTTTTAGCAAAAGCATTTACTCAAAAGCAAGAATAATGAAAACATTATATTCCAGCTACATACTTGGGTCATACTCTCTCACCAACGTACACAGTTGATGGGAGAGAGTGGGCATATATGTAAAGTACCATGGTAGTAAGGCATACATCTAGGGATCAAATTGCCACTGTGAGCCTAAGTGACCTTTATCTTTAGGACACTGACCTTACAAAATTCACTGATGGAGTTGGTATTTGGGGTGATTGTGTCAGACAAATACCCTGCTCCTCAGCTAGGCTTCTCTGGGTCTGTTTTACACGAGTCTGCTTTGCTTCAAGGCTTGTTCTGCTGGTCTAGGAAGGATGCTAAGCTGCACCAGCATATGGCTGCTTCAAGCCATTTTTACTACCGTTGGTCCAAGTAGAACCTCAGCTGAGCCAATTCTCTTTTCCACAAGGGTAGTGCTATTCTCTTTCTGATCTGAGGAACTTTCTCTAGTACTACCTAAGCTGGACACTGAAGGACTTCAAACTCCCAGGAAGCAAGTAGCAGTGCAGAGAGGTACTGCCTCTCTTCCATGTAGCTCTTTTCTTTCATTAATCCTTCCTGGGTTAGGATTGACTGGGTCCTCTCAATGAAAAACCTCACTCTGTCTTATGGCTTTTAACCTTTACATTGCTAAATCCTCACCTCTGTTAGTTAAGTCATAACCAGGCAACATACTCAACCCTTTCTTCAAAAAACTATTTTCCCACTAAATTAACATTATTATATGCCAACCTTATCCCTGGACTGAAGTTTTAAATTAGGCTGTAGGTAATCCTCAGTGGTAGAGCTTTTTGAAACATCATAGCTAGCCAGACCAATAGAAATAAAATTACCCAAGACCCCCATTCTACTCTCATTATTCACCCCCACTAATAAAGAAAGGAATCTATTAAACTAAGGCTTCATCTGCTTTATAAGCATGAGATCAGTAAGCAGACAGCCTGGGGAAATGTCTGGGAAAGCTGTGGAAGAAACCATATTTTGAAGTGTCTGAAATGCATTAATATATATGTTGGATAGGAAAACAATGCAATTTTTTTTATTGTGGCGAGATAGCTTTTGAAGAATTAAGCATCAATAGATTGACATCAGGACCCATCTACTAACCAGAGAGGATTTGGATGATTGGACATTGTTTTTTGGCTTATATGGTTTGGTGAAGGGAGAGAAAGAGAGGGTAGGGTACCCAAGGTTCCTAAGGTCTTCTTAATAAATTCATAAAATTTTAAAGTTGCAAGAGACTTAGACCATAGAGATCATCTGTCCTTCAGAAACAAAACAATGTATCACCACCAGAAAGTCATCACGGTAGGATGAAAAGATCTCTAGCTTCTAGCTTCATTGCTTTTGATGTGTAAAAATCTGCCCCCTTTCATTCTTTTTTAAAATGTTGTTGTCTGTTTTTCTAGCTTTGAGTTTTCTTTCTAACTATACCACTCTCCTCCAGAGTCTACTGTTCCACTGAAATCTTCCATTGTTATTTCTACATTATTACTTCTCATATTTGCCCTCTTAAATCCTTTCTATACCAATTTCATCTATCATCTTAGTGATACCAGATTTTTTTTATATCTTTTTTATTGTGATTCTAAACTATCATGTCAGGTCTTGTGATATGGACATTCTATTTTCTAGAGATATAGTTGTGATCGCAGATTTATTTTTTCTTTTAGAAATTTTCCTTTATTTTCATTTACCCTACAGTGTTTGTTCATTGCATAGGGCCTCACTTTTCTTACTCATTGCCTTGATATTTCTATTGCTTTTCTTTCAGGGCTATGTATTTTCTGTAAGGGTTTCTTTTCATCTTCACTGCGGTAGATTTTGGACAGGCTCTTCTGTGGCTCCCCTCCACAAAGTTCCAATTGCTTACAAAGCATCCAAACAAGGCAATATCCCCTAGGAGCAGTAGCAGAGTAAAATTTTAACCATCTTAAAAGCACAAGACAAAGTTATAAAGGTAGATTTGGAGGAAATACATCACCAACCTATGAAGTGCAAGTCATATACCATCGTGCTAACTCTAATTACCTTGTTTGGGTGACTGGCTAAGAGTTCCTAGGCTGATATGGGACCCTGAACTTGAGAGGATGGGGAATGGGGAATAAAATGAGGTGGGAACCTCATTCCCATGCATGTACGTAGACAGCTGAATTACAAGTGCTTCATGAGAAATGGGAGGAAAGGGAAGTCACAATCAGTTTTTTCCAGGTCTCCTTAAATGCCTATATGACTATATCCTTCTTCCATAACATGAAAAAAAAGCAACAGATTGTTGTTAGAGTGTACATTCTCAAGGAATACTTGGGGATCCTCAGGTCTAATTTACCGTTTTTAGTTTTTTTTGTTATTGTTACTTTGATTTTATTTTTACATATTTGTCACTTCTTAAGATGGTACAAGGAAGTTGAGCTTATTCATGGCCACTTGACAAAATCATCCAACATTCTCATTAGTCAATTTCGGTATCAAGGAGGGAGCATAGTACAGTGGGAAAAATCCTGGATTAGGGGTTAAGAGAACTGAGAGCTAGTCCTGTCTTTGCCTTCCATTGTAGAGAAAGAACACTACATAAAAAGTCAAAAGACCTGAATGGGAAGCCTGACAAAATGTATTCTGAGTGACCTTAGTTCAGCAAGGCCTATACTTCCCAAAGTCTTAGATTTTTCATCTATAAGAGAGGACTGACCTTTCCAATTCCAAATCTATGAATCGGATCCTGTTGCTAATTGTATCATTTTGGATGGGCCCCTCTGGGACTCAGCTTGTATATCCACAGCCTAATTCTCCCCAACATCACCATCAACACAACATTCCTGTGATAACAGAGATGATAAACATTGGCAGAGGTAGGAACAGAAGAAAAGGTGGTAGCACCATCAAACTCATACACCTAGACCTAAAATAACTACGAACTCCATTCTCCCCAGAACGAGTACAGGACTGGAAGTCAGGAGACCTGGGTTCTCAGTGGTATACCAGTAAGTGATCCCCAACATAGGAAGTGCCTAATAAATGTTTAATTACTGCCTGCCAGAATATCTAACAACCAGCTCTGTGGGAGGGAAAAGGTATGTATGACACACATTTAAGTTTAATCTACATCGTTAAGATTTTCTCTATCACTTTATTAAGTCCAGAAATTAATAAACAATGAATCAAGCCCTGATTTGTAGCATTTGTTGATTTCCAAGACATAAATGCTAACATTAAAAATTTAGCTGTTATAACCACCTCCATGTCTTAGCTCTGCCACTGACTAGCTCCGAGAATTTGAAGAAGTCAATTAAACTCTTGCAATTCATCTCCTCACCTATAAAATGATCAGACTACATGAACCCCAAGGATATTTCCAGCCCTAAAAATTCTGATTCCTTTGTGATTCCCTAAAAACATTTTAAGTTTCAAGCTCAGTGAGCTCAAAACAAGGTAATTTGACTAGCCTTGCTCACACCATCCACAGTAATCAAGGTTCACTCCACAGTGATCCACAGTGATCACTATATGAGTCAGGTAAACTCCAGCCAATACAGCTAAGGAAGGCAGCAATGCCCCATTGTTCTCAAATATATTAAAAAATTTAGTCAGAGATGGTTCTCTAATTGGAAAACAGCTGGACAAGGGGGATTGGCAGACTCCTTCCTTTGTACAATTTCACTGAGCCAAGCCCAAAACAATGGCCCTGAACTTCCCACTCAGCCACCTCTGTGCCCCTTCCCCTCCAAGAAAAACAAACCAACAAAAATCTCCTCTAGTTTTGTACTTAGAAAGTGGTCCAGTATAGAGAAGCATATAGTATAGAGAGAGCTTGGGGTCAGAAAATCTTGAGTTTCAATTCTGTCTCAGACACTAGTTGTGTGGTCTTGGATAAGTCACTTAACCTCTCTGAAGCTGTTTCCTTACATGTAAAATGAGATCAAGAAGAACATCTACTACACAAAGTTTTCATGTGTATCATAAGATAACTATAAGTACTTTGTAAACCTTAAAGCTCTAAGGAAGTGTTTGCTATTAACTATTCCAACCATTCTTCTTGGCTTTGGCATTTTTGGGTCTATAGATCGCATTATCCAGGACTTAGAACATCTGCATCACTCTGTCAGGAGGAAACCTGACCTCATCATTTTCATGTTACCCAGGGGTGACATATCCCATAAGCTCCCCAAGTTCCTGTGAGCTCCAGGTTTTCCCCCTCAGAATATAAGAGGGTCTTAAAGGAGAAGTAGGTGGATTACTAGAGATTGGTCTTCCCATCTAAAGTGTCTTCCCTCTCTCCCTCCCTACTTAGATAACAGTTCTTGCCCAACTACATCATTGGTACTGTCTTGCAATAGGAACAATAATTTCCCAAAGATCAAATCCTCTTTCAAATGAAGTGATCAAGTCAGTCCCAACCGAATTCAGGATCACAAAATCATAGATTTATAGCTGGAAAGGACCTTAAAAGCGACTGAGTCCCCTCATCTTACAGATGTGGTATTGTGGTCAAGTTACCTGACTAACCCAAAGTCACACAGGTGGGTGACCTTGTAGGGACAGGATTCTAAGCCAGGGAGTACAAGACCAAATCTCAAACTCCTCTTCTGGATTGTCTGAGGTCCAGAGATCAAATTCAAATTTTACAGTGATATTTACTTAACACTTTAAGTTTTGCAAAGCACTGTTGTTATCATTATCCCTTTTTATAGATAAGGAAATCGAGGCAGAGAGAGGAAGTAATTTATCTGGGATTACACTGCTGGGATTCAAAAGTGGAGGTCTTCCTGAGGTCAGCTACTTATAGGCAAAAGACCAGGAAAGACTTCTTTTAGAAGACAGAATTTGAGTTGAAGAAATTCTAAGAAGCCTGGTTGAGAAAGAGCATTCCAGGGAAGGGGAAATGACTGGTACAAAGGCAAGGAGATGGGAAATAGAATGTGGAAGAAAAGCTGGTAAGCCGCCAGATTGAAGAGAGTATGGAAAAAAAGTAATAGGACAACTGGAAAGATAGAAAGGGACCAGGTTGTAAAGACTTTTAAATGTTAAAGAAGAAGAGTTTATATTTGATTCTAGAGACAATAGAGAAGAACTGGAGCTTACTGAGCAGAGGGAGGAGGCGATGGTAACATGATCAGACCATGATCACTTTTAGAAAATCACTTTGACAGATGTGTAGAGGATGGAATGCAGCAATATGACCAAACACAGAAGAAGACTATTGTAATTGTCCAGGTGAGAGGTGATGAAGGACTCCACCAGGAGATGACTGTGTGAGCAGAGAGTAGAGGACATATGCAAAAGATGTGACAATACAACAACCAGAACTGAGAACTTTACTGATGATTCTAGGGTTGTAAAACTGAGTAATTTGAAGGATGCTGATGCCACTAACAATAACAGGAAAGTTTGAAAGGTGGTTGGGTTTGGTTGGAAATATAATTAAAGGTCATCCCCTTATAAATGTCCTATAGGTAATTGGTGATATGGGAGATCAGGAGAGAAGATATAACAGCAATATATATAGTAAACTTGAGAGTCAACAGTATAGAGATAATTGAAACTAAGGGAACTGACAAGAGTTCAGAATAAGAGAGTACAGAGAGAAAATTGAAAAGGGCTTAGAACAGAGCCTTAGGGCACACCTACATTTAACGGGTAAATGAAGATCCAGCAAAGGACACTGAAAAGAAATGGTTAGACAGGTAGGAGGAGAACCAAGAAAGACCAGCATCCCAAGACCCAGAGAGACGGAAGTCTCCAAAAGAAAAGTGACAAATGATGCAAAGAGATCAAGAAAAAAAAGGACTAAGAAAAAGCCATTAGATTTGTCAAAGGGATAATTGGTAACTTCAGTGAGAATAGCTTCAGTTGAATTATAAAATAAGGAAACCAGATTGCAAATAATAGAATTTCAAAATTAGAAAATAAAAACCTTAGCTAGCATCCAATCTAATATTCTTATTGGGTAAACTGAGGGCTAGAGAGGTGACATGACTGAGGGAGAGCCTGAAGTAGCAAATAGTGGCTGCACTAGGAATCGGGATACCTAAATTCACCTCCTGCTTCCAACACCTGTAAGCAAATATCTTAACCTCCTATAGGTTTCCTCATCTATTAAATGAGAATAGCAATATTTATAATATCTACCTCACAAAGGTTTTCTTCTTTCTCTTATTTTTTAATGAGGGAGGGGCAGTTGGGGAAGTGGAACTTGCCAAAGAAATGTCAAATAAAAGAACCACTGAAACATTTTTCGTTGCAAAGAAGAAAACAGAAAGGAACACAAACAGGATAGTTTTTTAAATATGTTTTATTTTTTTCCCCAATTATATGCAACAACAATTTTTAACATTCTTGTTTAAAATATTTTTGAGTTCCAAATTCTCTCCGTCCTCATTCCCTACCCACCCCCATTGAGAAGGCAAGAAATTTGACATAGGTTATACATGTGCAGTCATGTAAAACATATTCCTGTATTAGCCATGTTGAGGGAAAAAAAAGACAAAAAGATAGTAAGAAAAATAAAGAAAGTAAAGGAAAAGTACACTTAAATCTTCATTCAGACTCCATCAGTTCTTTCTCTGGAGATGGAGATCTTTTCTTCCTCATAAGTTCTTCAGAATTGTCTTGAATTATTGTATTGCTAAGAATAACTGCCATTCCATTGATCATCATACAATATTACCTTTATTTCTATAATGGTCTCCTGATTCCACTCATTTCACTTTGCATCAGTTCATATAAGTCCTTCCAGGTTTTTCTGAGAGCATCCTGCTGGTCATTTATTATAGCACAACAGTATTGCATCACAATCATATATAATAACTTTTTCAGACATTCCCCAAATGATGGGCATCCCTTCAATTTCTAATTCTTTACTAGGTGGCAGGTAGGTGGTGCAGTGGATGGAGGACCAGTGCAGGAGTCAGGAGGACTTGAGTTCAAATCTAACCTCAGACACTTGACACTCACTAGCCGTGGGACCTTGGGCAAGTCAACCCCAATTGTCTCATCCTGGGTCATCTCCAGTCATCCTGATGAATATCTGGTCACTGGACTCAGATGGCTCTGGAGGAGAAAGGAGGCTGGTGACCTGCACAGCCCTCCCTCCCTCAAAACAAAGTCAAGTGCAAGTCATGTCATTATTTCTCTGATGGCATGGTCTTCTTCAGCAATGAAGGACGAACACACACAAATTTTTACCACCACTAAAAGAACTTTTATAAACATTTTTTACTTGTGGGTCCTTTACTTTTTTTTTTATTTCTTTAGGATACAGACCTAGTAGTGATATTACTTCATCAAAGGGTATGCAAGGTTTTATAGCCCTTTGGGCATAGTTCCAAATTGTTCTACAGAATGGTTGGATCAGTATGCAACTTCACCAACATTATCTCAATTTTCCCACTTCTCCACCAACATTTGTCATTTTTCTTTTCTGTCATAGTAGCCGATCTGATAGGTATGGGGTGGTAGCTCAGAGTTGTTTTGATTTGCATTTCTCTAATCAATAGTGACGTAGAGCATTTTTTATATGAGTATAGTCAGCTTTGAGTACTTTATCTGAAAAATGCCTACAAACAAGACAGTTTTGAAAATAATGTATGAAATTTATTAGGAAGGAAGCAAGCATTTATTAAGGACCTAGGAAATACCAGGGACTATACTAAGGGACTCAAATAACCCTGGGAGGTAGATGTTATTATTATCCCCATTTTACAGTTGAGGAAACTAAGGCAGCAAGGGGTTAAAGGCCTGATGCAGTCACACAACTACTAAGTATCTGGGGCAGGATTTGAATTCACATGTTCTAGACACTAAGTTGTCTCTCTGTTCAATACAACACTTAACTTTCTCTTTTTTTTTTCTAAGCAAAAGATACCATTTTATATCTAGTCCCCTTTTTATGTTCTGCTTTATATAGAAATGGTGTGTGTCTCACAATGTTCAGAAATTTTTTAAAAAATAAATAAAAAGAGCATTCATCTCATAAGATTTTTGTAAGGAAAGGGCTTTGCAGGCCTTAAATCCTATATAAATACGTTGTCGTTATTGTTCAGTGTCACACCGCCAGCTAGTGACAAAGAAAAAACTAGAAGCCAGGTCTTAGGATTCCCAGACCAAGGTTCCTTATATCATATCATCCTGTCTTATGTCCCACTTGGCATTTGAAGATCGGCACCTGCCCATGCAATGGGTACTCAGTTCCCTGAAATCTGAATCCCATCATTGTAACCCCAAAGGGCACTCACTTTAATAGTACATCTATTTGAACAGGTAAACCTCATTTTCCTTGGAGTTCCTGGCTTTTTCCTATCTCTGTGCCTTTGTACATATTACCCCACCACCACCTCCAAGGCTGGGACAGTCTCCCTTTCACACCTCCACACATCTTTCACCTTTTAAAATTCTGCCTTTCCTTCCAGGAGCAGTTCAGTCTCTTCTCCCTCCTCTCCTCCTCCCCTTTACTACTCATTCTCCCTCTCTTTCTCCTCCCCCTCCTCTCTTTCCTCTTTCTTTTCTTCCTCCTTCCCCTCTTCCTCCTTCCTCCCTTTCCCCCTTTCTTTCTCCTCCTTTCCCTCCTCCTGTTCTCCTCTTTCTCCTTTCCTTTCCTTCTCCTCCCCCCACTTCCTCTCTTTACAACCTCCTATTTTCTCTATGTGCTCAAAATTCTCCAAAAATTCTGTCTGTACCTCCCCTATGAACTTACATTATAACATGATTTTTTTTTTGTATTTCTCTTGTCCTTACTATTAGATTGTGAACTGCTTGAGAGGGAGGCCTGTTTAATTTTCTGACTTTGTATCCTCAAAGTCTTTGTACAGAACAGGCAGTAATATATGTTTGTTCAATGGAATAAAATAAACCTCTCCTCTTCAGTCCTTTAACTTTGGTCTCTTCTTCTGTATCTACACCCGCCCTTCAGGGAAAATAAACAGTCTGCATGTAACTCTTGCAACCCTCCGAGGTAAGCAAGAGCAGACTTCCCATGTATGTTTGCAGAGGCATTTGCCGCCTAAGCAAGAAGTAGCCTTATAGATTCTTGAGCAAATAACATAAAACCAAGACCAATATTCCCTTGCCAGATTCACAAAACTAACAGATCTCTGGAGACACGTGGCTCCCTCTTCCTGTTAAAGAAAGGGGGTGTCTTAGAAGCTTTCATGGCCAGAGCCCAGGAGTGGCCTTATGCATGAGTGGGATAGATGTGTACGGCCATATGCCAACCAAGCAGGAGAGGGATCCTGCAGTAATGAAAACAGCACTGAGCTGGGAACCAGAAAACAAAAAGGAAACAAAACCTGGATTTCAATTTCAGCTCTTCCACTGTGTTTCTCTTGTCTCTTCCTCCTTGTATAACTCTGGGCTACATATTCTAGAAAATAAACGACTAGGAATCTTGAAAGTCTTAAGATCTCCTATCAATGCAATGACTAGTCAAGATTCCAGAGGACCAGGGATGAAGCATGTTACCCCACATCCTAACAAAGAGACAATGGAAAGAAACATGGCTCATGCAGGAATTTGCTTTTCTTCACTAGTATATTTATTATAAAGAGTTTCCCCCTCCTCCCCTCCATCTTCCCTCCTGGGAGGGAGAAGATGGGAGAAATAGAAAATTAATTTTTGTTCACTGAAAATACAAAATTTAATTAAAAAATAAAATAAGAGGCTGGACTAAATTTATAAGCTCCTTTTCATTTCTAACATTCTATGATTCCTCTTCTAACCTGTCATTTAATTTCCTCCAAAAGATATTCATTCATTTATTTATTTTTTTTTGGTCAAGCATTGAGGACAATAAATGTTATCTTTTTAAATGTAGGAATGATATAGTCATTAGCACCTTAATGTGGATTGACTAAATTGAGCCCTTTTCTTTCTTACTACTGAAAATGTCTACAATTTCATTCATTGTCTTTCAATTTTGCTCCCAGACAGAAAGGGCTGACTCAGGCCTGAGGTCCCTAGGGGCCTAACAGAAAGAGGGATGTTGAAAGAGCAAAAGGCAGAGAAAGGGGATGTAGCAGGGTCTTCTTCAGTGTCTGCCAATCTCTTTTCAGTCCTGACTTCTGATCAAATATGATCTCTTCCAGCTACTTCACCCACTCCAGTCCCCCCACCACTTACCACCCCTCTTACTCCTCCTTCATAGATTGATCTTTCCTATGCACATATCTAGTCACACTTCCTTCTTATACATGGTATATCCTCAGTGGTTTCATTGCCTATTATTAATCTGAGCATAGTATTTAAACTAACTTTCCAGTTTTACCTCATTACCAGCCAAATGAGATTACTGACTCTTCCCTATGGGTGCTTTGAGCTAGGGTGCAGGTGGAGGCTAAAGAGTAGACCCCTACCCAGGTAAAGCAGACCACCACCACTCCAGCCTTGGAGTACTGAATCTGCATACTGGCTCACATGGAAATATGAGGAGGAGGAGGAAGGGCTTGTTACCTTTGGGTGAAACCAGCAGACCCTAAACAATTCCTAGGTCCCCTCCCCATGAAAGCTGAAAGAAAAGAAATTACTTCAAAGAGTACTGGCATACAGGAGGGAATGGTTCCACCCCTGACTCACCCTCTTTTCCACCTACCCGTTGGGTCGAAATCCTTCAAACCTTTTCCCATGAGGGTTGGGAAAAGGGCTGTCCTTACCTCTGCTGGCATCATGGCATCATGAGTACATATCCTGCCTAGTCAAGCCTCCTCTTAGGTCTTGTCCTGTTTTTTCTGTTTTGTTTCTTTCCTGAGTTACTCTCTCTCATTGAGACAGCTTAGCCCCCATCTTCTCCCTGACACCCGGGAATGTTAGTGTCTGTCTACTTTCCATATAGCTACTTTGCATTTTTTATTTATTGACTTTATTTTGTGCTGTTTTTATTTATTTATGTATCCCATACGTTAGCATGTAAACTTGCTTTTTTGTGCTTTGTACTTCTAGAAAGCCTGACACACAGCAGGCACTTACTAATTGCTTGATGATTGATTGATACAGATAACTGGTTGCACATTGGTTCTGAGATGAGCACTTCCAGTCTTGAAGGCATCCTGGTGAATTGAGCTCCAAGGTCTTCAGGTACAGGCTACACTTTAGGAGAAACTTCTCCAGTGCTTCTTGGAGAAGACCTCTAGCAAGAGAATGGGCCCAGTTCCTGGCTTGAGTATGGAGGGATTTGTTTGAATGGTGTAGAACCCAAAATGAAGTTGACAGCTCCACAAAATGTTTTGATCTTCTAAGTGTCAAAGATGACATAACAATAGACACGTCATTATTGATGCTTTTTCAAGTATTTGTTAATGCTCCTTTTGATTCCTTGTATAAGCATATTTTCCTATAGAAGGAGTAAACAATATGGACCAGAGACTGAGAGAGGAGAGGGAGATGGAGAGCTCCCCATTCCCCGAGGCTTACACTCTTGAGGTGTTGTTACAAACCTCTGGAATTTTTTTTGCTTGTTGAAATGCAGTCACAGGATACAATCTTTTGCACTGGCCCTTCCTCCTGCCCATGGAAATATTCACACCCTCTAAAGCCCAGTTCGGATCTCACATCCTTTTTAAAGGCTTCCATGATGAAGCCTCAATTACTGATCATCTCTCCTGCCTCTGGCCCAATATAGCACTTAGCACTTCTCTAGTGTGCTTAGGTATTATTCTGCATTATAGTTATTTTGGTTTGTGTCATTTTTTCCCTGGATTATAAAGCCTCAGCCTCTCATCTAAAAGTTATATCTTACCTCACCCACCCTAGCACAGTGCTTTGTACATTTTTAAAAATTTGGTAAATAGTATTTTATTTTTTCCAATTACATGTACAGATAGTTCTCAACATTCATTTGTATAAAACTCTGATTATATAATTTTTTCTCCCTCTCTCCCTCCCATGCCCCTTCCCTAAGATGGAAAGCAATCTGATATAGGTCATACTTGTGCAATCATGTAAACATTCCCACAGTAGTCATGTGTGAAAGAAGAAACAGAAGAAAACAGAAAAGCTAACTTTATTTGTATGAAAAGTGTTTTGTAATTGTGGTCATATAGTTCCTGAGTTTCTCTTGGCAAGTAGACTCCCTAGTATTTTATATTGTCTGTGCTCATTTTAAATAGAATTTATCTTTCTGTTTTTTGCTGCTGGACTTTGTTGTTAATATATAGAAATGCTGATGATTTATGTGAGTTTATTTTATATCCTGTGATTACATTTCAAGTAATTTTTTAGTTGATTCTCTAGTATTCTCTAAGTATATCATCTGCAAAGAGTGATAGTTTTGTTTCCTCGTTACCTATTCTAATTCCTTCAATGTCTTTTTCTTCTCTTATTGCTGAAGCTAACATTTTTAATACAATAACAAAATTCCAGTACAATAGTGGTGATAATGGATATCCTTGTTTCACCCCTGATCTTACTGGGAAGGCTTCTAGCTTATCCCCCTTACAAATAATGCTTGTTGATGGTTTTAGATGAATACTACTTATCATTTTAAGGAAAGCTCTATTTATTCCTATGCTTTCTAGTGTTTTTAATGGGAATTGGTGCTATATTTTGTCCAAAGTTTTTTCAGTATTTATCAAGGTAATCATATGATTTCTACTGGTTTTGTTATTCATATGATCAGTCATAATGATAGTTTTCCTAATATTGAACCACCTCTGCATTCCTAGTATATATCTCAACTGGTCATAGTATAGTATCCTCATGAAAAATTGCTGTAATTTTTTTGCTAATATTTTATTTAAATTTTTGCATCAGTACTCCTTATGAACATTGGTCTATATTTTATTTCTTGGTTTTGGCTCTTTCTGGTTTAGGTATCAGGATCATATTTATGTCTTATTTTTTTCAAATTGTTTATATAATATTGGATTTAATTGTTTTTTAAAAGTTCAATAGAATTCACTTGTAAATCCATCTGGCCCTAGAGATTTTTTCCCCAAAAATTATTCATTTATTTGTTTTCTATTTTCAATAGTCACTTCCATAAGTTTTCAAATTTCTCCCCCTCTCTCTCTCCTCCCTCCCCACGACAGCATGCAATGTTATAAGGGTTCTACGCATACATTCTTATTAAACATATTTTCACATTAGTCATGTTGCATAGAAGGATTAAAACAAATGGAAGAAAGAATGAGTAAAACTAAACAAAACCAAACATAACAAAAGAAAAAATAGTCTGCTTCATTCCTTGTTCTGACTGCAAAGTTCTTTCTGTGGATGTGGATGGCATTTTGCATCATGAGTCCTTTGAAAATGTTTTAGGTCCTTGTATTGCTGTGAAGGGCTAAGTCTATCAAAAATAGTCTTTGCATACTGTGGGTGTTAGAGTATATAATGTTCTCCTGGTTCTGCTCACTTCACTCAGCATCAGTTCATATAAGTCTCTTGAGGTATTTCTGAAGTCCACCTGTTCATCATTTCTTATAGCGCAATAGTATTCCATTACATTCATATACCACCACTTGTTCAGCCTTTCCTCAAATGATGGGCATTCCTTCTATTTTCAGTTCTTGGCCACCACAAAAAGAGATGCTATAAATAGTTTTGCACATGTGGGTCCTTTTCCCATTTTTATGATCTCTTTGGTATACAGCCTTAGAAGCAGTATTGCTGGATCAAAGGATATGCATATTTTTATCACCTTTTGGGCATAGTTCCAAATTGCTCTTCAGAATGGTTGGATCAGTTCACAGCTCCATCAACAATGAATTAGTGTTCAAGATTTTTTCTTAGGGAATTCATTGATGGCTTGTTCAATTTCCTTTTCTAAAATAGTTATGTAGCTCTTTTCTTTCCTCTTCTGTTAATGTGGGCAATTTATATTTTTGCAAATATTATCCATTTCAGTTAGAGTTATTATATAGTTGGGCAAAATAGCTTGTAATTATTGCTTTAATTTTCTCTTCATTAGAAGTGAACATTTTTGATAGTGGTAATTTGGTTTTCTTCTTTTTTTTAATCAATTAACTGTGATTTTTTCCTAAAACCAGTTCTTAGTTTTATTTATCACTTCAATTTTATTAATTTCTCCTTTCAACATTCAGAATTTCTAATCTGCTATTTAGTTGAGGATTTTTAATATGCTCTTTAGCTTTTTTATTTGCATATCTGATTCATTGATCTGTCCTTTCTCTATTTTATTCCTGTAAGCATTTAGAGATAGAAAATTTCCCCTAAGTACTGTTTTGGCTACATCCCATAAATTTTGGTATGTTGTCTCATTATTGCCATTTTCTTTGATGAGATTATTGATGGTTTCTATGATTTGTTGTTTGACCTACTCATTCTTTAGGATTGGATTATGTAGTTATCAATGAATTTTTTATCTATCTTTCCATGGTCCTTTATTACATGTAATTTTTATTGCATCATCATTTTAAAATGATACATTTAATAGTTCTGTCTTTCTTAATTTGATTGTGAGGTTTTTATGCCCTAATATGTGGTCGGTTTTTTGTATAGGTGCCATGTACCACTAAAAAAAAGACTACTTTCTATCTCCATTCAGTTTTCCCCAGAGGTCTATCATACCCAACTTTTCTAAAATTCTATTTACCTCCTTAACTTCTTTCTAGTTTATTTTGTGGTTAGATTTATCTAGTTCTGAGAGGGGGAATTTGAGGTCCCCCACTAGTATAGTTTTGCTGTCTGTTCCTGTAACTCAACTTCTCCTCTAAGAATGTGGATGCTATACCACTTGGTACATATATGTTTAGTACAGCTATCACTTCATTGTCTATAGTACCTTTTACTAAGATCTAGTTTCCTTCCTTTTCTCTTTTAATTAGATATATTTTAGCTTTTGCTTTGCCTGACATCAAGGATTGCTACTCCTGATTTTTTTTTACTCTAGTTGAAACATAATATATTGTTTCACCCTTTTACCTTTACTCTCTGTGTGTATCTCAGCTTCAAATGTGTTTGTTGTGAAGAACCATATCATAGGATTCTGGTTTTTAATCCTCTCTGCTATCCATTTCCATTCTATGACTTCATCCCATTAACATTCACAGTTATGATTACTGTGTATTTCCCACTATCCTATTTCCCCTATTTAAACTTTTTTTCTCTCTTTTCTTCCACCCTGTTACTAAAAGTGTTTTGCTTCTGACTGCTGCCTCCCTCAATCTGTCCTCCCTCTTATCACCCCCTTCTTTTTCTTTTCCCCTTCCTTTCCTACTAACTATACAGTAAGATAGATTTCTTTATCCAACTAAGTGTGTATGTTATTCCTTCTTTGGGCCAAATTCAATGAGAGTAAGATTCAAACAATGCTCACCTCCTCCTTTCTGTCCCACTACTCTAATAGGTCTTTCATGCCTCTTTCATGTGACATAATTTACCCCATTCTGCCTCTCCCTTTCATCTTCTCCAAGTACAATCTTTTTCATCCCTTAATTATTTTTTATCATCACATCAAAGTCAACTTATACCCACACCTTTTATCTAAGAATGCTCCTTCTAACTACCCTAACAGAGATACAGTTCTCAAGAGTTACAAGTGTCATCTTCTCATGTAGGAATGTAAACACTTTAACTTTACTGAATACCATTTTTTTCTTTCCTGTTTACCTATTTATGCTTCTCTTGAGTCTAGCATTTGAGGATCAAATTTTCTATTCAGTTCTGGTTTTTTTTATCAGGAAAGTGTGAAAGTCCTCTAGTACATTGAATATCCCTCTTTTCCCCTGAAAGATTATGCTCAGTTTTGCTTGGTGTTTGATTCTTGACTGTAATCTAATCTTCTTTATCTTCCAGAATATCATAATGCAAGCACTCTGATCCTTTAATGTAGAAGCTGCTAAGTCCTGTGCAATCCTGACTGTGACTTCTTGATATTTGAATTGTTTCTTTCTGACTGCTTGCAGTATTTTCTCCTTGACCTGATAGTCCTGGAGTTTGACTATAATGTTCCTGGGAGTTTAAATTTTGGATCTCTTTTAGGAGGAGATTGGTGGATTCTTTCAATGACTGTTTTACCTTCTGGTTCTAGGATATCAGGGCAATTTTCCTTGATAATTTCTTGAAAGATGTTGCCCAGGCTCTTTTTTCAATCATGCTTTCACATAATCCAATTATTCTTAAATTCTCTTTCCTGGACCTATTTTCCAGGTCAGTTGCTTTTCCAATGAGGTAATTTACATTTTCTTCTATTTTTCATTCTTTTAATTTTATTTAACTAATTCCTTATGTCTCATAGACTCACTAGTTTCCACTTGCCCAATTCTAATTTTTAAGGAATTATTTTCTTCAATTAGCTTTTGTACCTCCTTTTTATTGTGCCAATTCTACTTTTAAAGGAGTTGTTTTCTTCAGTGGATTTTTCCCCATTTACCAACTCTATTTTTAAGGAGTTGTTTTCTTCAGACAGTTTTTGTACTTTCTATTACAAGATGTTTACACTTTTCCTCATAACTTCTCTTTTAGCCTAGAAAATTGTTCCACTCTGTCTTTTTGTGGATTGTATTGCTCCAGAATTCTTGTAGAGGCTTAATTTAACACTGTTTCTAAGAGAAATGGGAGAGCTCAGACAATTTCCCGACTACTCTCTCTCTCTGCCATCTTTACTCCCTTTCCTCCCTTTTTCCTATGTTGTTTTTTTTCTCTAATTGATGCCTTACAACAAATGGGTAACTCCTGGTCCCTACCTTTTATTCAAGGTGACATTGGGCTGACTCACTAGTTTCTAAGACAGGAGTTTTTATAATGATGACACTATCTCCTTAGGCCTTTAGGCAACTATCAATATTGTTTTCCTATCTCTAGAGGTCAAACTTCATCTATTTCTCTTAGGTTCTTATTCCCTAACATAGGCTTTTCCAAACTATGCTCATCCCTGGTGTATAACCTACTGAGACCCAGATGTGACTAGTATTGGCCCATCTATACTCTTCACATGCCTTTACATGGGTCAGAATCAGTAACAGGACATCTACTTCTTCCTTAAGAACATTCATTAGGGCACTATCCACATGTAGAAATTGAAAGAATTAAGAAAACTGCCTTAATAATGTCACTGTAGAGCAAAGTTGGATTGACTCTTTTACTCCTCCTTTCAATGGGAAAAGGAGTAAGAAATTAATATTCCCAGACCCAGCCTTTCTCCTCCCATTGTGCTACCTGAGGTATAACCTTCCCTTTGATCACTACCTCTTTCCTGCCCCGTTTTCTTAATTGGAGCCTTGCCTGAGGATCTCATATTCCAATCAGATTCAACTGGATGCAAACCAACTACATAAACAACATACATGTTTATGGTATTTTCCATTTATGAAGCTTATATAAATCACAGTTTTCACAACAACCCTGTACTGCTGCTAGTGCCAGTATTCCAATTTCACAGATGGTAAGTATAAGAGATGACTTATGTAAGCTCACATGGCTAATAAGTGCTGAAGTTAAGACCCAAGCCCATGCCACCCATACCCAGGTCTCCTGTCTGCTGCCTATCTATGATTTACCTGAAATAGTCAAAGTAAGGTAATGATAGCTCACATGTATATGATACTTTAAAAATAAAGGTGGTGTAGTACATAGAACATTAGACTTAGAATGAGGAAGACTCATCTTTGTGAATTCAGCTCTGGCCTCAGACACTTACTAATTATGTGATCCTGGATAAGTCACTTACCCCTGTTTGTTACTCATCTATAAAATGAGTTGGATAAGGAAACAGCAAGCCACTCCAGTAGCTTTGCTAAGAAAATCACAAAATGGGGTCACAAAGAATCAGGCACAATTGAAACACCAACAAAATATGGAATTTAAAGTTTAGATAGCACTTTCTTTATAATAGCTGTCACATAATACAAATATTAGCCATAAGAAATGAAGAAAAGTTAGGACTTCCCTGGTAGGTTGTTGTCTTTTGTTCTCAAAGAGGACCGAAATGACATCACTATGCTACAGTCAAGTTGCAATGTGTCTGACTGTGGCTGATTAGACCAATACAAGCTTGGAATGCTCTGCCACAGGTCAGGCACAAATAATCTGTGTGAACATTTGGGGTTCATGCCAGGAAACTGAATCACTTCCATTTGACTTGTCTTAGGAAGATTCTGAAGATCACCTGGCAGGATAAAGTACCAGACACTAAGGTTCTTACTCGAACTAACCTGCAAAGCATTCAAACTCTACTTCAAAAAGCACAACTCCAATCGACCAGCCATGTTGTTCGAATGCAAAATGTATGCTTGCCAAAAAGATTTTTATGAAGTACTTACACAGGGCAAGCATTCACATGGTGGTCAGAAGAAGTGAAACAAAGATATTCTCATGGTCTCTCTCAAGAACTTTGTGTATGGTGTCAGGCAATGGTCTTTGCCTAGTTTCTGCCACAATGTTATCCAGTTTTCCCAGCAATTTTTGTCAAACAGTGAGTTCTTATCCCAGAAGCTGGGGTTCTTGGGTTTATCAAATAGTAGATTGCTATATTGTAGCAATTGACTACTGTATCTCGAGTACCTAACATATTCCACTGGTCTACCCTTCTGTTTCTTAGACAGTATCAAGTGGTTTTGATAACTGCTGCTTTATAATACAATTTGAAATCTGGTAGAGCTAGGTCACCTTCCCTAGCATTTCTTTTCATTAGTTCCCCTGATATTCTGGACCTTTTGTTCTTCCAGATGAATTTTGATATTATTTTTTCTAGCTCTAAAAAATAATTGTCCGATAGTTTGATTGATATGGCACCAAAAGTGCTACAAAAATGTGCATACCCTTTGACCCAGCAATACTGTATCTAGGACTGTATCCCCAAGTCATCATAAAAATGGGAAAGGGTCCCACACGTACAAAAATATTTATAGCAGCTCTCTTTTTGGTGGCCAAAAACTGGAAATCAAGGGGATGCCCATCAATTGTGGGATGGTTGAACAAATTGTGGTGTATGAATGTAATGGAATACTATTAAGCTATAAGAAAGGATGAGCAGGAAGACTTCAGAGAGGCCTGGAAAGACTTATATGACCTGATGTGAAAGGAGTGAAAGGAGCAGAACCAGGAAAACTTTGTAGACAGCAACAACCACAGTGTGTAAGGATTTTATCTGGTAGACTTATAACTTTACTTAAAAAATTCCCAGTGGTCTTTTAAGGCAAAATGCCTTCCATATCCAGAGAAAGAACTATGAAATTCAATCGCAGAATGTAGCAGATCATTTTGTTTTGTATTATATTTTGGTTTGTTTTATGATTTCTCCCATTCATTTTAATTCTTCTATGCAATATGACTAAGATGAGGGTGTATTTGGTGGGAATGTATGTATAGAACCTATATGGAATTGTATGGAAGGAGGGAGAAGAAAGGAGGGAAGGAGGTGGAGGGAGGGGAAAAAAATCTGGATTATAAGGAAGTGATTGTGGAGCATTGAAAATAAATAACATTTAAAAATTTTTTTAAAAACTTTGGAATTGATTGTGTGACTCAGGAGTCACTGGCACAGGACCTCTCAGCATGGCGTGCCCACATCAGACAAGGTGCTGTGCTCTATGAGCAGAGAAGAATTGAAACAGTTCAAAGGAAATGCAGGATGTGCAAATTTAGAGTATCCACTCCAAATATAAGACTTCCCTAGCATCATATGATTAATAAATATGGGAGCTTGAACTCAAAATCATGACTTCTGGCCCCAAGTTCAGTGGTTTGTTTTTTTTTTCTCTAAATGTGCAAAGAACATTGACCTAAGAGTCAAGAGACCTGAGTATAGGCTCTACCAATGATTCATTACATGTATGACTGTGGGGAAGTCATTAACCTCAACGGGTCTGGTTTCATCATTTCTACAATGGGGAAAATAATTTCTGCTCTATCTGCATAACAGGGAAGGATCAAACAATAATATATAGTTATATAAACAATAGTGTTACTACCTAACTATATGACATCAGGCCAGTCAATTAACTTCTCTGGGTCTCGTTACCTTATCTGTTAAACGAGACAGCTAGACAAGATGATTTCTAAGGCCCCCTCCAGCTCTAAAACTAGGATCCTATAAATGAAGCATCACCTCCCACTTTACTGAGAGAATTGAACCTATCCAACATGAGTTATTTATTTTTACTACTTATACATCAAAATCCTCATAAATCTTTAATCATTATTGTTTTCTTTTTCTCTAGCTTCTAAGAGAGAGTTGTCTCCTTGCCAAAGGAAACTCCTCTACTTGTGTCCTTTATGACATCTATTTTTGTCTCTTTGGGAGTCTGTCCCACCAAATCATTTCCTCTCCCTCATTTTCAATCTCTCTCAACCCATAAATTCTTTACCCCACAGACTATAAATATCTTTCTTTATCCTTAAAAACCTGCACTGACCTTATCATCCCCTCAAACTATAATCTTATACATCCCCTCCATTTCATCACCAAATTCCTAAGGTAGAATCATGGAATCTGAAAGGTAAAAGGGACCTTTGAAGCTGACTAGACCAACTCAAAACCTGATGAGAATTCCCCCTACAACTCCACCAATAAATGGTCAGGTAGTTTCTGATAAAAGATATCCAGTCAGGAAGACTCCACTACGTCTTAAAGTAGCCCATTCCATTCTGGTTTGAATTTAGTCTATTGGTAGCATACATTAGGTATATATATATGTGTGTGTGTGTGTGTGTGTGTGTGTGTGTGTGTGTGTGTGTGTGTGTATGTGTGTATGTATATCTATATGTATATATGCATGAATGTATGTGCATATATGTGTATTTGTATATGCACATGCATATATATGCATGCATACACACATACACATGTGTGTGTTTGTATGTATGTATGTGACTGCAAGTGAGATAGACATAGAGATATATATAGACATATAGTCAGTCAACAAACATTAAGTGACTACTGTGAGCCAGGCATATATACATACATGTGTGTACACGTATGTACATGCATGTATATATGTGCATCTGTATACCTGTATGTGCATATACACATGCATATGAGATAATATATGTAAAATGCCTTGTAAACATTAAAATACTATATGTAAGTAGCTACGTGACACAATGGATAGTGCTGGGCCTAGAGTCAGGAAAATCTGAGTTCAAATTCCACCTCAGACACTTGACACTTATTAACTGTGTGACCTTGGGTGAGTCTTTTAAACCCTGATTGCCTCACCCCCTCCAAAATAAAACAAAACAAAATTCCATCTCAGACACGTATTAGCTGTGGGACCTTGGTCAAGTCATTTAACCTCTGCCTCAACTCAGTTTGTAACACGGGGATGGCAATAGCACCTACCTCTCAGAATTGTTGTGAGGATTAAATGAGATATTTGTAAAGCACTTAGCTCAGTACTTGGTACACAGCAACCGCTATATAAACATTATTTATTTATTATTATTATATGTTATTATTATAATTGCAAAGTGCTTTCTATATATGAACTCATTTATTCTCCCAACAACCCTGTGAAGTAGATGTTATTATTTGCATTTTATGTATAAGAAACTGAGGCTCAGAGAAGTTAAGTGACTAATTCCATCCTCCAAGTTATCTACTATAATCCTTTGTGAATTCTACTTTCCATAATAGACTACTGGTCATTTCCAGAACTCAGTATTCCATTTCCCACCTACAGACGTTTTCACTAGAAGACTGCACTCCCTCCATCATCTCTGAGTCTCAGAATCCATCTTCCTCCTATCAGATTAGGTGCTGTCTTCTCTGTGAAGTCTTCCTTGATTTCTCTAGGTAGTGCCCTTATTCCTCTGAAATTACATTGTATTTGTTTATTCATGTGCTCTCTTCCTCTGTAGAATATAAGCAATCTGAGAGCAAAGACTATATTTTTTTTCCTTTGTATCCCCCAGTACTTAGCACAGTACCTTAAACATTGTAACTGATTCAATACAGATTTAGTAACTGTATGGTTTGAGAAACTAAGTTCCAATACAAGGAAACATGGAGCCAGCTGGCTTTATTGATGGGACATACTTACAATAAAGAAGAGCAGTCAGAAAAATGGAAACAGGTCAAGTCCGCTGGGGTCCCAGGTGGAATTGGATACTTCAAACCAGTGAAGTTTGGTGAGTTCTGAGTCAAGCAAGACTAGGTATGGAGGATCCTGGATCTGGGAACTGGTGCTGATTCATGCTGGGAGGGGAGAAGAGATGAAAGGAAGATTCCTAAAGAATTGGCAGTCAGTTGATATTCAAACTCCTGGGTAAAAAGGAGACTTTGGGCATTACTGCTGATCTTATTTTGATAAGGGACCTCAGGGAGTTTGAGCTTCCCTGGAACTTCTTCAGTTATTGGAATGAGAAACTGAGGTCATTACAGTCTTCAATAAAATTTTATTGAATTGAATTATGTACAACTAATAATAATAATTTTAATTTATCTGTATATTTAATTTCCTCATTGGCAAAGCCTTATCCCCAAACTTGGCAAATGGGTTTCATCCTCATGGACTGGACACATGCTTACTCCTTGTTCTGAGGTCCTGATGGAGATCAGAAATTGTTCCCGAGAACCTGGATGTATTTGTATAAAGGTACCAATGTCAAGCCATTCCAAAGCAATCAGTTCCACGAGTTCTGATACCATAGTTCCAATGACATCTTGTTAAGTCTAAGTTTTGGATTACTTCTACCTTCTGCCTCCTTCACTCCTACTTGAATGCTGCTGAATGCAGAAAACCATTAAGCCATACCAACTAGGCCATACCAACTAGGCAATAACTTTATACCTCCCCAAACAATTCCCTATCCCACTCACCATAGTGGCTATTCCAAATTTTCTCTCCTTTTCAGCCCTTCCTCTGAAGATCTCATCTCATATTTCACTGAACAAATTGAAATCATTCACCAAAAGCTTCCTTTTCTGATCTCTTCCATGTACAATATCACTTAGACATCTCCCACTTTCTTACCCTTTACTCTGATCTTACATGAAGAGATGGTCCTTCTCCTTGCCAAGGCAGACAACCTCCTACAGTGCACAAGTGAACATTGGCCCGTCTACCATCTCCACTTTCTCTGTTCTTCCATCCCTCCCTGTCTACTACCCTGCTTCTCCTGCTCCTAAAAAACATGACCATTCCCCCATTTAAAAAAAAAAATGCTTACTTGATCCATTCCCAGTAACTACCACCCTACATTTCTCCTCTCTCTCTTACCTAAATTGCTTGATAAATCATTCTACAATAGATGGCTCCACCTACTCCCTTGCTTCTAAATGCTCTGCAATATAGCTTTCATTCCATTGAAACTGCTTTTACCAAAGTTGCCAATGGATCCTTAATTGTAAAAATCAAATGGCCTTTTCTCACTGCTCATCAATCTTGACCTCTCTGTAGCCTTTCAGATTGGCAATCACTCTCCCTTTCAGGTATGACATTGCTTTCTTCTTGTTCTCTTTCCATCTGTCTGACCACTCCTTCTCAGACGTCTTTGCCAGACCTATATCAAGGCCATGCCCACTAACAGTCGATCTGTCCTAGGTGCTCATGTCTTCTCTTTATATGCCATCTAACTCAGTGATCTCATTAGTTTATATGTGTTTAATTGTCATCTCGATGAAGATGTTTCCCAAATCTAAATAGCCAGCCCTAGTGTCTCTCCTGACCTCTAATCCAGTATTGCCTTTTGCATATCTCAAGCTGGATGTCCCAAAGACATCTGAAACTGAATATATCAAAAAAAAAAAAAAAAAAAACAGTTACCCTCCACAAAAAAAGATCCTCTCCTGTTTTTCTCAACTTTTCTGTTCATGTAGAGGATACCACCATTGTCCCAATTACCAGACTCACAATCTCAGTGTCATCCTTGCTCCTCACTCAAACTCGCCCCATACACCACTCTAGTGTCAAATCTTTTTGCTACCTTCACCCTAACTCATATTTTTCCCTTTTTCTCTACTCACATAGCCACCACACTTGAACATGCCCCTGTCACCTCAAAAAAAAAAAATAACAAAACCATGTCTCTTTGCTGATTGTCTCCCATGCCTGGAATGTTCTCCCTTCTCATTTCTCCCCCCTAGCTTCCCTGGCCTCCTTCAAGAGTCAATTCAAATTCTACCTTCCGAAGGAGGTCTTTCTGGGACCCCTACCTCACACCCGCACCCACTCACTGCTAGAGTCTTCCAGCTGAGATTATCTTTCATTGCATGAAGGTCAATAACCACCACCTCTCATTTACTTTACACCTTTCTTGTCTGATCAAAGTTATTAGCATGTTGTCTCCTCCAATAGAAAGTGAGTTTCTGAAGTCAGGAACTTTGTTTGCCCTTCTTTATATATCCAGAACTCAGCACAGTGCCCAATACTGAGTAAGCTCAAAAAATATGTTTCAGTTGAAAGAGTGTCCCAATCAGGTGAGAGTGAATTTCAAATGTCCAAAACTATCCCAAAGAAGACTGAATGAAAAGGTGCTATTTAACCCAGAGGACTAGATTTTAAATTCCATGAGGACAGGGACTGTGTCTTACCTAAACACTCTGTCTCCTTCAGTGTCTAGTGCACTACTCTGTAACATGTTAGGTGCTTAATAAATGATTATTGAATGAATCAGTAATAAATAGTGGAAATTTCATGTTATGTGGCACCTAGAAAAGATTTTTGCAGCTGATATTCTCTTCTACCTCATGCCCCAAACCCTTGAATCATGAGTAGGTAGTGGGTAACCATCTATCGTACCTCTATACAAGGATGGTCATGCCACTCAAAAGCAAGTCTATTAGACTGGCTAAAATGATTGAAGGAAAAAACAATGAATGCTGGAGATGTAGAAAAATTGGGAAATTAATTCACTGTTGGTGGAATTGTGAATTGATCCAACCATTTTGGAGAGCTATCTGGAATTACACCCAAAAAGTTATTAAATTGCCTGTATCCTTTGACCCAATAATAGCACTACTAGGTCTACTTACAAAGATGATTAGGGAAAAAAGCAAAACAACTTATATGCTTCGAATATTTAGAACCATTTTCTTGGTGGTGTCAAAGAATTGGAAATGGTAGAGATGCCCATCAATTGGGCTGAACAAGTTATGGTAAATGAGTACAAATACTACTGTGCTATAAGAAATGATGAGCTCAGTGATCTTAGAAAAATATGGATAGACTTACATGAAATAATGAACAGCGAAATGAGCAAAACCAAAAGAAGGTTGCGTACAGTAACAGCAATATTGTCTTAAGAACAATTTTGAGTGGTTGTCATTTTGATTATTATAAATATCCAAATTTACTACACAAGACATATGAAGGAAGGTATTATCTGCATCCAGAGAAAAAAGCTGACAAATAAAAGTATGTATAGAATGATTTACATATATATGTGTGTGTATGTATGTGTGTGTGTATGTGTGTGTGTCTATACACACACAGACACACACACATACATTTGCATCTAATGGTAACCATCTGGGGGAAAGGAGAAGAAAAAAAAAGAAATTTACATGATAACTTTATTACATATTTCAAAGGAAAAGCAAAGTTGTGCATAACAGATTTACAGTTTCATGTGCAATCATCTTTTTAAAAATTATGCTACCTAATGGGGGGAGCAAATTCCCAAACTAGAGAACCCCATTAAAGCAACAAAGGAATGAATTATAAAAATAGACGCTGATCTCAGAGAAAGAGTTTTCTGGGCATTTGGGGGCAAATCTGAGACAAGAAAAGAACAGTAGAGATTCTGCCTATTTATATGTTGGTCCCAGACTCTGTGGAGAAAATGAAAGTGTCTGTCTTTCATGAATTTTCTTGGCATTGCTACTTCAATGCTTTTCACACAGATGTAGTTAGAATTTCTATTTTCCCTTGACTACCCCAGAATGACCCAGGGTCCCATCCACCCACCCACCCTATCTTTATTCTTTTAAGCTACTACATGGTCACCCTAACAGTGGTTGCCATTGCTAAGCTTGGTGGAGTGGGAGCATGTTATCCCTTGCAGCCAGATACAATGGAAAAATCCCTGATTCTAGATTCAGAAGAGCTGATCAGAATAGCTCAGTTCAAATCCTTCCTCCAGTGTGTTTTGTATATATAGGAGAAATAGAGGTCAGGTGATGAGGTATTTCAAGACAGCTATTTCCCATAATCCTTATACCCAACTAGGGGAGAGATTGAACTTAAAATATCTAATTATCTCACCCTAGAGAGGACTGAATGAAAAGGGCACTGATAAGTCCAAAGTACTAGATCATCAGCTCCGTGAAAGTGGTGACTAGGTTTAGCTAAATTTTGTATCTCCTCTAATACCTAGTGAACTGATCAGTACAGATTAGGTATTTAATAAAAGCTTGCTATATGAAGCAGTGGTTAATGGTGGGAATTTCATGCACTGTGCCACCTAAGGAAAATACTTTACAGGAAGTCTTCCCTTCCCATCCCCTACCCCAGTCCTTTAAATCACAGTATCTTGGGTATGTCACTGACCTAAGTTTCCTCTTCTGTAAAATGAGGGGATTAGGCTAGATGAACCTCAGATATCCTTCCCATCTCTAAAATTATTATCTCATCATCAACAAAACCAGAAACTGGCCTTGGGAATTTCTGAATATGTGTTTAGGGAGGAGGGGGAATGAAAGGGAAGACTTGAGAGACAAGCATTTCAGGACCCCACTATGTAGCCCTAAATTCAAAGCCAAGAAGCCTGTGTTCTGCTCCTGGTTTTACCAGTGAGTGACCATTTGACTTGAACAAATCAAGCTAGCCTCAATGAACCAGAATTTACTATCAAGCAAATGGAGATAATAATACCTACTCTCCAGATCTCATACAGTTCAATGGAAAGGATATTAGATTTAATATCAGGAGACCTGAGTTTAAATCTGAATGAAATCACTTGCTAGTTGTGTAATTGTGAACAAGCTATTGTATCCCTCTGAGCCTCATTTTTTTGAACATGATATTTAGAATCATAGAATAAGGCTGAGGGAGCCCAAAAGCCCTCTAGTCTAGGGGTTCTTTGCTATTTTTGTATCATGGACCCTCTTTGCAGTCTGATAAAACCTGTGGACCATTCTTCAGATTAATATTTTTGAGTATGTAAAATGAAATAGGGTTGTAAAGGAAATTAATCATACTTAAACATGACAAAGAGAGGATCCACAAAATTCCCAGCTTCTAAGGGAGTCTCTGGAAAACCAAGGTTGGTTGAGTTTGCAAACAAAAGGAAAAAAAACTTTCTTTTTTCTTGACAAAAATTGAAGTGCTGTATAAATTTCTGATTTCATCATTTCTTTCAGAGACACCATCACTCACCTAGGTTCTCATTTACCAGCCTTAATTTGAGTCTTTCCTCTCCTTCAATTCTCATATCCAATCAGATGCCCAGTCTTGTTAACCCTAACTTGGCAATATCTTTTTCATCCCCTCCACCCCATCTTCTCTATTATTTACTGCTACCATACTATAAAAGGCCATTATTACCAATTCCTTTGATTATTGATTTAGGATCATAGATTTAGGGTTAAAAAAAGACCTTAAAGGCTGTCTAGTCTAAATCAAATCCCCTCTTCATCTTTTTATACAGGAGAAAACGGAGGCTCAGGGAGATTTTGTGTCTTGCTCAAGGTCATACAGGTACTAAATGACAAAGGTAGAATTTTAGCCAAAGTCCTCTGACACTAAAGTCAACACTCTTTCCACAGTTCCAAGTTGCCTCTTTGCCAACTAGTCATTGTGATTCCAAAAGGAGAAAACATCTGTTCAAGACCATAATACAATGATTGCTGTTGTAAGCTTCTGCTGGGTTAAAAGAAGAGGCAACTCTTCCTGTGGACACTCAAGGAAAGCCGTGACTGCATTGTTAAGAGAAGGTGCCAGACTGGGCAAATGGTGGCACCACCACCACCAGTGGAGGACAGCTTAAATGCCAGCTGGGACTTAATACCTTCAGCAAGTCAAAATTCTCTGGAATGCAATATGATCTGCCAAATGAGGGTCATGCCAGTTGTTCTAGCCCAGGTAAGCCTCTAGTTTTCTGGGACTGTCTTTTACTTGGAAAAAAAGACTATCTTAACTCTAGAGATACCTCCTCCTCCTGCTTTGCATGAAAGCTGCTGTGGCTCTTCTCTGGAACTACCCCTCCACGTCTAAAATCTTTCTGGAAATTTCCCACTTCCTAGTTCATTGGCACATGCCTATCTATAACACTAGAAGTAGGAAACTAGTTAGCAGCACCTGAGCAAGACACTACCCCTCCTTATAAAATATCTTGTCCTTTTCTGCATCCACAGAACAATCCATCTCTCTAGCACCAAAGGAGTGACCAAGGACATGCCATAACTTGTATGATAGGGCAAGAAGATGCCTGGATCCTTTCCTTCTCCTAATGGGTCTGAAGGTCATTGCTTCCAAGATCTAGACTTTCTCTTTAAAGGCACCTTTTATCTAGCCTGAGCTCCTGAGATCCATGTGTAGCCTTGTCCTAGATGACAAGTATCCCATTATATACTTTTCTCTTTTCCCTGTCCCCTTATGATAATAACTGTTGTTACTAGCTATTATCATTTATATAATCATATAGACTTTAAAATAATAGTATTATTATGGCTAGCATTCATATGATACTTTAAGGTTTTCAGTGTTTACATATACTGTCTCATTTGATCTTCAAAATAACACTGTGAAGTAGGTGTCATTATCACCATTTTAGAGATGAGGAAACTGAGACTGAGAAGGTAAATTACCTGCCTAGAGACACACAGCTGGTAAGTGCCTGAGGAAGGATTCAAGTGCAGGTCCATCCTGATGCCAAATCCAGTGCTTAATATACTATGCCATCCTTTCCCTTAGGTTGACCTTCTGTCTTCCTTCTCCCCACTCCACCTCCCCAAGGTGTCTAAAGTTAAACCTCTATTCTTATTTTAAGTAAAATTCACCCATAATAAGGCCCTATTATTTTTAGCATCCTTGGATTGTTTGCTTTTCCTGTTAAAATATCTAAGCCCCCCCCCAAAAAAAAGCATCTACAATAGCCTGGAACACCAGCAAAGGACCATAACAGCACATGGTGGAGCAGACTTTATAGGAGGTACTCATGCCAACACAGGACAGGGTAGCAGATGGTAGATCCTGGTGTTAAAAGAGCCTTCATCCAAGAGCTATGTTTAAGTGTGGCCATTAGAAGGGTAAAGAAGCATCTTAGTTAACTTAAAAACCACACAAATATACTAACTAGCATTCCACATGTCTGTTATATGTATGTAATATATATTTATGAGATGCTTGCGAACCATGTAGTGGTAGTATGGCAGTGACCATGAACTTGACAAAGCAATTTGTCAATCATATAATTAAACAGAATTAAATTGCCATGATTTTGCTGAGACCTTCATGGTTAGTGGTGATCCAGGAAACGATGCATGATAGACATAAAAGAAGCTCTAGAATTTGAGGATCCTTATACTAAGCCTAAAATGAGATCGTTTAGGAGAACTATGATCTAAAATGGAGGTAGACCCATCATACAATAGGATAAATGATGGCCAAAGCATGGGCAGTCCAAGTGTTTTATTGGTACACACAGTAGAGTGCTTTCCTTGGGAATCAGGAAGCCCTGAGTTTAAATCCTGCCTCTGACATCTACTTGGTTATTTGACCTTGGATAAGTAAGTAACTTAACCTCTCTCTAAGTTTCATCATCTTTCATATGGGGGTCATGATAGCACCATCTCATAGGGTGGTTGTGCAGCTCAAATGAAAAAAAAAACAATATGTATAAAGTGTTTTGCAAACCATAAAGCAATATGTAAATGTTGGGTATTATTATTATTTTAATGTCAAAATATATGAGGAAATTCCCATAGTACATTGGGTTGACCACCACCAGCACCCACCCCACCCCCATGAGGGGATTATTAGAAGATATGGATAAGAGTCACATGGGATAAGAAAGACTCCTTTCAAGGAAATTTCCACATTGATGAGATCAGGAATCCATTGAGGTGTTGAAGTTATAATTACATCAGAGAGGGTTGCAATCAGAATATTTGCTAGTGGAAACCCAGAAATACCCATCAAGAAGGGAATAATCCAAGAAGATGGAGGTAGAATATTGTGGAAGACAGAGAATCATAGTCTGAGTCAGAAAGCTCTGGGTTCAACTCAAGTCAACTATTTCTTAAGTGCTTACCACGCATCCAGCACCGTACTAAACGCTTGGTTTAAATCTATCCATTGACTGACACAAACTAGTTATGTGACTGTGGGCAAATCACTTAACTTCTCAGTGCCTCTAAGCAATTCTCTAAGACCGTAAGTTGTGAGATAGCTAAGTTATAAATCTCATTGCTAATTGACAGCCACCTAGACCAATGAAATCCCAATTTATGACCAAAGAAAAATTTTAAGGACCGGAGTGAGGGAAAGGTTTCCACCCCTCTAGATAGAGCTTGGATATCTTCAATTGATACAAATCCCACTCCAGTGTGACTATGATGCTATATTAAACAACATGATATTGAAAACACTGGACTAGAAGTCAAGCGAGATGTTGATTCCAAATGTTCTTCTAAAACTTAATAACTCTGTGACCTTGGACAAGCCAAGTAATCTCTCTGAGTCTGAGTTCCCTCATGTATAAAATGGTGACAACAATCCTAGTACCTGTTCCACAGGGTCTTTGATGGGATTGAATGAAATAATATTTGTATACTGTTTTGTGAACCCTAAATCTGTATAGTCTATTATTATTATCAATGCAAAGCATTAACTTTGTACTGTAATAACATGCAACATATAGTTCTCTTTTTTAAAATTTAATTAATCTACTTTTCAGTTTTCAACAATCACTTCCGTAAGTCTTCCATTTTCTCCCCCTGCCTCTCCTCTCCCTCCCCAAGATGACATGCAATCTTATATGGGTTTTACACATGCATTCTCATTAAACACATTTTCACATTAGTCAACAACATACATTTCTTAAACATTTTCAAGACGAGTGATAGATATTGAGGGAAAACTAAAAATAAATAAGACATTTTTCCTGCCCTCAAAAAAAATTTGTAACTAATTGGAGGGCATAATCTAAACAAAGAAGACAAATTAGAACATAGTAAGACCTGTGAGCTAAGAAAAGAGAGAATATTCACATGTGGCAACAATTAACTTCAAAAAGCATTTAATTAAGTACCTACTATGTGCAAAGAAGCATGCTAAGCACTGGGGATAAAAAGAGAAAAGAAAAAATAAGGAAAGGAATAGCATTCCAGTTATACTTTCAACGATGAATGAAAAGAATAACGAGAGGTGGAAATGGGATGCTTGATGATTCCCCTGCCTGCCACATGATATCTGTCTGCCAATTTTCATTTGTCAATAAAATTTCTTTGAACATACCAGATAGCATGATGGCAAGAGGGAAAGTGAATAACAACTTACCGGGATATACAGGTGGGAGATTTCCTAGTTTCTTGGGAAGAGTTCTAAGCAGACCCACTAAACAGTTTACCCTTTCCTTTTAAGTCATGGGCAACTCTGATACATGGGGCAGAATGCTCATAATAAATTGCATATGACTGCTAGCTTTTTCAAGTGTTTTCATATTTAGAATGTCATTTGATCATCACAATACCACTGTGCAATAGATAATAGTAATAATGGTAAATACGTGTAGTCGTTTAAAGTTTATAAAACGCCCTGTATAATCATCCCCATTTTAATAGATAAACTGAGACTCAGAGAATTTATATAACTTGTCTATGTTCATATATCTAGGGATTGCAATGCCCCTCATGGGGTGTTCAGGAGAACTAGCTCCACAGGTGTGAGAGTTTGTCTAGTCCTTTTCAGGGCTGCTTATCCACTTTTGGGGTCCACCTGATTCGTCCAACTCTCGTCTGTGGTTCTGAGCAGCTGTAGCATGCACAGAGGCCACACTCCACTAAACCATCTCAGCAGATGGGCTAAAGAAGGCTGAAGGTAACCCACAGGCTTCAAACTCATTGGTGAGTTAGGGGAGTGCCTACCCCAAATATGTGAAGAGTTATCCCAGTGGATGAGAACAATTCATTTCAACAGCCATGAAGGCAGCTGAAGCAAGTGCTGTGGAGCCCTTAGAGCTTGGTCAGACATCAAAGATGCCAAGGTCATTCACTGCATCTCACGTCATAGCAAGTCTTCTGGACTTTTGTCCTGCCACTGGACTTTGATGACTCTGGAAGAGAGTGAGGCTGATGACTCTACGTAACCATGACTCACTCCAATTCATGTAAAAGTCCAGACAGCACCCTGTGATGCTATTGGTCCTCTGAAAATGAAGGATAAATAAATATAATGGGCAAGATTTAAATACAGGCCCCCTTGACTTTAGCTTCAACAGTCTTTCCACTCTGTCAGTCAATGAAGCATGCAAACATTTACTGAGCACCTACTATGTACCAAGTCTTAAGAACACTTACACCAAAATGAAATAGCTCTTGTCCTCAAGAACCTTACAGTCTATTGAGGGAAACCACATACAGGGTGTTCCAAAAGTCTCACTGGAGTTTTTGGTGTGTGTGTATGTGTGTGTGTGTGTGGGGGGGTTGTTTGTTTTTAGGCAATCAGGGTTAACTAACTTGCCCAGGGTCACTTGTCTCATTATTGTCATTTTCCTGGATGAATTTATTGATTGTTTTTATGATTTGTTGTGTGACCCACTCATTCTTTGCGATTAAATATTAGCTTCCAATTAATTTTTAGTCTGTCCTTCCATAGCCTTTTGTTACATATAATTTTATTGCATCATGATCTGAAAAGGATCTAGTAAATATCTGAGGTTGGATTTGAACTCAGGTACTTTTGACTCCATGGGCCAGTATTCTATCCACTGTGCCACCTAGTGGCCCATTAGTGCATTTTTTAGCTACTAAAGCATCACTTTAGTCTATAATAACAATGATAATCAAAATTATTATTGTTATGATTTTATAAAGAAACATAGCATAACTTTAGTAGTTTAAAACAGTACCAAGATATTTAGGATATCTTGTATGTGCATGTAAGTCTTCACAAGCTATGTACAAAGTAAATGCAAGGTAACTTTTCAGCGGAGGCTGGTGAGGATAGAGGACATGCTAACAGCTGTGGGGATTAGGGAAGGGCTGAGTTTCAAAGAAAACTAAGGTTTCTAAGAGGCAGAGATGAGAAGAGCAGCGGGAGTCCATCCCAGAGGGGGAAGAAGATTAGATGATATCAACTTGTATTGGACCTAGTCAGCCTAGTTGCTGTCCAACTTGGGGCTAGGCAAGGTGTGAACAGTGGTAATATAACTAAATATGAGATTTGCTCTCACATATTCCAGGCATAGGGAACAGCCTGTGCAAAAGCAGAAAGATGGAAAATGGAACATCGTGGTTGGGAAAGAGTAAGTAAGGCCAGTTTAGCTGGAACATCGAGTACATGCCAGAAAGCAATACGCAATAAGCTATGTGGGAAATGGAATGTCATGTGTGAGGGGTCGTAACAAGGACAATTTAGCTGGTCCAGACAAGATGTGAAGGGAAGTAATGAATATGTTAAGCTGCTACACAAGAGTAGCAGAGATCCACCAATCCAGCTCTCCAGGAATCTCACCCACTGCTCTTTCCAGTACATCCAGGTTACTCATGTAATTCTTCAAGGACAGATCGGGGTTGTGGGGTGCAATAGGATTGGAGAGATTGCACTTAGTGGTTTGTAAAGCAGAAAGCACTTGGTATCCCTATACCTATACCGCCTATGGAAGGGACAGATGCCCAAGCTCAACCTCCCCCACTTCAAGTCTATTTTCTATATCTCAATTGTCTTTCCTGTAAATAATTGAGTCAACGGACACTCACTTCCCAGTTGATGGGCACAGGTTTCACCAGACCTTTTAAAATATGATTATTATAGATGACAAGGGAAAGAAGAAAAAAGCAGTAAAGATACCCGAGGGCCTCACCAAGGCGAGAACCCTGCTCTGGCAATCCTAGCGTATGATTACCTAACAGCAGGGGCCCACCCACCTCCCCGCCTACCACATCCCTGACACATTCCACCACGAACCATTCTCCTCCTCCCTCAGACTGTAGGGAGAGAAGGCAGGGCTAGCTTCCTTTGTCTCTGTCTGAGTTGGTCGATCTGCTTAGAAGCTGAGCACCAGCACCAGACTTGCATATTGGTGAAGAAGGTGACTGCCTTGCTTCAGTGGCTGACAACCATTGAAGAACAGTGAATCTAGCATGCTGAGTTTACATTTTGGTCAATGGAGGGAAGGGAGAATGTCCAGTCTTGTAAGGCTAAAAGGTAGGAGAGGACTAGATCAGATAAGTGATTCTGCAAAATGATGTGGGGGAAGATGGGAGAAATAGAAAATGATGATGTCACTATAAATTAGTGGAGATTACTGAATCCTAAATTTCTTCCTGAGTAACTAGTTGACACAGTGGATACAGCACTGGACTTAGAGTAAAGTTCAAATCCTACCCCAGATACTTAGTGTTTTATTATTCCCAGGTGATTCTGGAAAAGTCATTTAAGGGTAGATTCAGTTTCCTCATCTTTAAAACCAGGTTGTTCATCTCAATGGCCTCTAGGTCCCTTCCAGCCCTATATCTATGATCCTATTATCTTCAGTCCTTTCTTTGTCTTCACTATGACCTCTAGTCTCTCTACCCTTTAGCACTTTCTCAGGTCATTGTCCCTATTCAGGTGACACTTTATTCCCTTCCTAATCTCAACCATATGATTATACATTGTTCTCTACTCTTAAATCTCTTGCTTACTTATACCATGGCTGACATCTTGCCTACCCTCAAATAGGACATCATCTATCTCTTCACAAAAGAGCTACAGGAAGTCAGGCAAGTAGGCTAATTGGGTCCAATATAAATTGATTTCATCTAATCTTTGTTCCCCTCTGGAATTGACTCCTGACTCTCTCTAGACTTGCTCCACTGAACCATCACATCCTTCCTACCCTATAAATTCACTCCAGCCTTGCACCCTCTTCCTCTGATTGGTCACTTATACCCCAAATTTCCATTTTAAGGAAAGAACCCAGGCAAGCTTTGACTTCATTCCTTTGCAAGTTCCACCCCTATATTTCTATCATTCCACAAACAGCCTTCTTACCCCTGGAAGTTTATTCTACCACTGGTCTTGATAGTTTTGGACAGTGTTCCGGCCACCCACATCTTCATTCCTTTCCAAACTCTACTTCTGACTCCCTACACTTTTTTGCACCATACCCTTGTGTGGGAATATTTTTCCCCTCCCACTTATCCCTTCTTTGGGGTCAGGCTCCCAAAGGATTGAACCCAAGCTGTGTGAATCCACATGTAGCAAAGACTCTAACATCGACTGTCCCCCCAATGTCTTTCTCTTTTTACTCTCTCTCTCTCTCTCTCTCTCTCTCTCTCTCTCTCTCTCTCTCTCTCTCTCTCTCTCTCTCTTTCTCTTGGTGACCCAACCAGCTTCTATAAATTCAGGTATCTTCTCTGTAATGGTGACTCCTCTGCTCACACAGACACCAGTATGGCCTTCACCACCTCCCACCTAGACTATTGCAATAGACTTCCAGTTAGTCTCCCTCTCTCACACCTCTCACCACTTCCATGCATTCTTTCGCACAATTGCCACAATAATTTTCCTAAAGCACAGGCCTGACCATGTCACTCACCTGCTCAATAAACTCCAGTGGCTCCTTATTATAATCTCTAGAATTAAAGATAGATTTCTTTGTTTCCCATTTAAAAGTCTTCACAATCTATCCTTTCCAGCCTCAAGGTACACCATGTCCATTGACACACTCTATGATCCAGCCAAAATGGCCTATTTGCAGCCTCTCATACAAACCACTTCCCATCTCAGCCCATTTGCATCTTGATGTCCCCCATGCCTTTTATGTCTTCTTTCTTTATTTCTACCTCTTAAAATTCCTAGTTTCCTTAAAGAGTCACCTCATGCACCACCTTCCACTAGAGGCCTTCCTGATCCCTCCTAGAGCCTAGGGCTTTCCCCTCACCTCCCATAATTACCCTATATCTATTTGTATATACTTCCATATGAACATTTTTTAATCTCCTCATAAAGCTCCTTAAGGGTAGAAACTATTTCATATTCATCTTTGTAACTTCAGCACCTAGCATAGCACCTGGAAGATAGTAGGCATTATTCTAGGCACTCCTGAGATGGTGCAGTGAATAGAGCTCTAGATCTGGACTCTGTAAGGATTGAGTTCAAATCCTGCCTCTGATATTTATTAGTGCTACAACCCTGAGCAACAGTCACATCCTCTGTCTGCCTCAGTTTCCTTATCTGTAAAATGAGTTAATAGTAGCACCTACCTCCCTGGGTTGTTGTGAGGATAAAATGAGACATTTGTAAAATGCTTTGCAAACATTAAAGTGCTCTGTAAGTGTTAGCTATTGTCATTATAAATGACAATTATGCTTGTTGGTCCCTGGTCTCTTTTACAGGATGCTAAAAATGACTCATTCTGGAGGATGAACTTTAAAGGGAATGGATTCCTGATAAAACTAAAGGGAGAAGAACTTTATCTGAGAGGCCCTCTAGCCCTGAATGCAACTGGTCAGAGATGCAAATCCAGAGTCTGCTGGTCCATCCTGGCAGTTAGGGGCATTCATTATCTGATCTTTTGAAAATAGAAACAAGTCCCAA